>NC_091237.1:15927535-15942535 GCF_040958095.1 Procambarus clarkii | reverse complement strand
GCACTCCACTCGTTACAATCACACAGCCGGACGTCTCTACTGTTAGTGGCATTCGCTGTGTCCTCACCTAATGTCTGGCTTTGGTCCAAACTTGTAATCTGTCTCCAATTCTATAAGTCTTATGTATGCAAAGCTTCGTCGAAGGCCGCGCTGGAGAAGACAGGGGGAGAGGTGTGGAGGAGAGGTTAGTGTTGGAGAGGTGTGGAGGAGAGGGTAGTGCTGGAGAGGTGTGGAGGAGAGGTTAGTGTTGGAGAGGTGTGGAGGAGAGGTTAGTGTTGGAGAGGTGTGGAGGAGAGGGTAGTGCTGGAGAGGTGTGGAGGAGAGGTTAGTGTTGGAGAGGTGTGGAGGAGAGGGTAGTGCTGGAGAGGTGTGGAGGAGAGGTTAGTGTTGGAGAGGTGTGGAGGAGAGGGTAGTGCTGGAGAGGTGTGGAGGAGAGGTTAGTGTTGGAGAGGTGTGGAGGAGAGGGTAGTGCTGGAGAGGTGTGGAGGAGAGGTTAGTGTTGGAGAGGTGTGGAGGAGAGGGTAGTGCTGGAGAGGTGTGGAGGAGAGGTTAGTGTTGGAGAGGTGTGGAGGAGAGGTTAGTGTTGGAGAGGTGTGGAGGAGAGGTTAGTGTTGGAGAGGTGTGGAGGAGAGGTTAGTGTTGGAGAGGTGTGGAGGAGAGGTTAGTGTTGGAGAGGTGTGGGGGAGAGGTTAGTGTTGGAGAGGTGTGGGGGAGAGGTTAGTGTTGGAGAGGTGTGTAAAGGCTTAGTGTCGGACCTGAGGGAGAAGATAGTGACAAGGCGGAGTGTAAATGAAAAAATTGGATAAAGATAAAGAGAAAATAAGGGAAGAAGTAGAAGAGGAGAAAGAAGGAGAAGGAATGAAAGAAGAAAAGAATGAAATGATAGAAGGAAAGACAAACCAAATTAAACAATCATCAAACCAATACTCAAACACATAAACTAATCAATTAGTACATTAAAGCAAAAATAGAAAGAAAATCAATGATAAAAAAGCCATAAAAAAAATAGTTCGATAACATACTAGTCTCCCCAACAATTTAATCTCGGAACCAATCAAAACTCGCGACTCTTGTTTCGTTCAAATACACAGCACGCTGATTGGCTGCCTCGTGTAAATTAAACCTGTACTTCCAAACTCCAGTAATTCAGAACTGGAAATATGAAGAATAAATATTATAAATATTGTTTCAAATGTAGAATTTTTCGCTGATGTATAAGAATATTGATATAAATTATATATATATTTGTATATAAATCGAGAAATTCATTCATGGACATTTTTAGGAGATTAGCGAGCAAGAAATATCTTCTCCAAGACGGGTCGGAAGTGATTGGGCTCGTTTTCTTTCACCTAATGCTGCGTTTCTAAGGACACTTTAAAAGGCAATGCAAAGGGATGGAATAGGCCTCCCAGAGCCTCCCACACAATATAATGGGATGGAACAGGTATCCCAGAGCCCCCACACAATGTAATGGATGGAACAGGTCTCCCAGAGCCTCCCAGACAATATAATGGGATGGAACAGGTATCCCAGAGCCCCCACACAATGTAATGGATGGAACAGGTATCCCAGAGCCTCCCAGACAATATAATGGGATGGAACAGGTATCCCAGAGCCTCCCAGACAATATAATGGGATGGAACAGGTATCCCAGAGCCCCCCAGACAATATAATGGGATGGAACAGGTATCCCAGAGCCCCCCAGACAATATAATGGGATGGAACAGGTATCCCAGAGCCCCCACACAATGTAATGGGATGGAACAGGTATCCCAGAGCCCCCACACAATATAATGGGATGGAACAGGTATCCCAGAGCCCCCACACAATATAATGGGATGGAACAGGTATCCCAGAGCCTCCCAGACAATATAATGGGATGGAACAGGTATCCCAGAGCCCCCACACAATATAATGGGATGGAACAGGTCTCCCAGAGCCCCCACACAATATAATGGGATGGAACAGGTCTCCCAGAGCCCCCACACAATGTAATGGGATGGAACAGGTATCCCACAGCCCCCATACACATATAATATCAACATTTCCTTACATATACTTCACATTATTGTGTTTTCATCACGAATATGTCAGTGTTTGAAGTTTTTCTCGAAATACAAGATAATATAGACTGCCTTAATAGATCTTAATACTATTTAGAACTCTAAGGGTGGTAATTAACTGCTTGTTGTAAGAAATACTTTGAACTGTGTTATTAAGTAGGCCTACCAAATTGGTCAGTTGCTTAGTATCACTGGTAATCTGCTGGTTAAATGTGTAAATACATTTATGGTGATTTATGCCCATAGTTTTTATTGAAGTGAAGAAACGCCGACGTGTTAGTGAACTTTGGGTAGCCGTAGAGTTTTTATCTTAATATCAAAGGTGCCTGAGCACTCCAGTTGCAAACTCTGTGAGCAGGAACTACGGCACGATCTCCCGCACTACATCACTGAATGCCCAGTTATTAGACCTTTCAGACCAGTTGGCATGAGGTACCGTTAGCTTTGCAATTACTTTATTCACCCTCGTATTCTTGAAGATATCCTCACAGTATACCCAAAATTTGCCAGTGCCGGCTATTAAACACATGGCTCTGTATGACTAACCATCCTGCGAGATGGGGACTTGTATTACCACTGCTACCTTATTCACTCTTGTGGTGTTGATATCCTCAAAATGCATCCGGAGTCTGCCAGTGCAGACTGCCTATCACATGCCTCTGTATGACTAACCATCCTGTGTGATGGGGATTTTTTAGCACCTAGTCAGTTTTTTTTGACACTGTACTCCACTTCATATAGTCTAGGGTAGCTGCACTAATGCAGATGTAATCATTATATTAATAATGAAAAGCGGGAGAAATAGGTCAAATAAATTCAAAATCATTTATGTGAGAGAGTAGAGACACTAGGAATACTCTGAAAGATATATTGGTATGGAGAGGTTTAGGGGTGGTGTAGGGTAAGTGACCAAGGTTGGGGGGTAGTGTAAGGCAAGAGACTACCTTCGCTGGGCAGGTGGTAATGACCAATAGTAGTAATGTCCAGCTGTACAACCGCTGAACTATTAATGATTTAAAGCAGACAAGAGTATGCTCACTTTCCTCAGCTTACGGCACACATCTGCCCGGTACACTGTGAGGATACTGTACCAGAGTACAGCTGTACCGGTACAGCTGCTGTACCCTCCTGCTCCCCCCTCACACCCCCTCCTCCTGCCCTTCACAACCTACAAGCACACTCATATCAGAGAACAATTACCCTGAACCATTGTCTGAACGACTGAACAAAAGACTAACGTCCTCAAGTGCGCGTGGCCAACCTATGACGTCAACTTGCTTTTGTTCCAATAATATCGCTGGTTGCTCCTCATCCTCTAATTGTTGACTTATAATTACCCCTAGAGACTCGTTACCTAATTCAGGTTCGAGCCGTATACGCAGGCACTTCCCGCCAAACACACACCGAAACTACGACGTTGCTACAACGTTCGAACAAGTCTTAACACCTCCTAACCAGTTATAACAACCAATATAGCAAGTTGTAACAACGTTCTAATACGTCATAAATACGTTAAGCCAAGATGTAACAACTTTGTTACAAGTTGTAACAAGCGGAAAATAGAGACAGTTTCGATTTGTGTTTCCAGGGTTACCAGCGGCCTGTACCGGTGTTGGAGGGATATTTAAGAATAAGGAGAAGTGGTTCTGTCTTCCATGTTTAGGTATTTTTAAGACTTAAATTTTGTTTCGGCATAGCAAGTATTTTTAAACTTTATAAAGGACTTTCAGGGTTTTCTGGGACTTTATAAAGGACTTTCAGGGTTTCCAGGGACTTTATAAAGGACTTTCAGGATTTTTAGGTACTATATAAAGGACTTTCAGGATTTTCAGGGACTTTATAAAGGACTTTTAGGATTTTTAGGTACTTTATAAAGCACTTTCAGGACTTTTAGTGACTTTATAAAGGACTTTCAGGATTTTCAGGGATTTTAAAAAGGACTTTCAGGATTTTCTGAGACTTTATAAAGGACTTTCTGGATTTTCAGGGACTTTATAAAGGACTTTCAGGATTTTTAGAGACTATAAAGGACTTTCAGGATTTTTAGAGACTTTATAAAGGACTTTCAGGATTTTCAGGGACTTTATAAAGGCCTTTCAGGATTTTCAGGGACTTTATAAAGGACTTTCAGGATTGTTAGGTACTTTATAAAGGACTTTCAGGATTTTCAGAGACTTTATTCAATATTTATTTTAGGACTTCAGGACTTTCAGGGACTTTATAAAGGACTTTAAGGATTTTTTTTCATGAATTTTTCAAATAAATTGTCCCCTGTAATATGATCTTTATTAAGTGTTCTGATTACAAACATTTTTATTAAGGTATATCTGGCATCAATTATCCGGCTACAAATATTAAATTATCCGGCTACAAATATTAAAATAACCGGCTACCGTGGCCAGGTTGCCCAACCGTGTTCGTCTTTTGCACCAACTATCCCTCGAATGTCTTGAGCAGAGTGCACAAAATCTTCCGTTGTAAAAACTGTGCAAATATGGATGGAGAATTTTATTATCATAGAGGCGGATTCTGCCGAGGTATTTGAGAGGAGAAAACCTTATGCTGGTACGACTATGTAGCACTTTGAGAAGATATGAGGACAAGGAGCTGGGATATGAGGTCCAGGAGCTGGGATATGAGGTCAAGATGGGATATGAGGACAAGGAGCTGGGATATGAGGACAAGGAGCTGGGATATGAGGTCAAGGAGTTGGGATATGGGGACAAGGAGCTGGGATATGAGGACAAGGAGCTGGGATATGGGGACAAGGAGCTGGGATATGAGGACAAGGAGCTGGGATATGGGGACAAGGAGCTGGGATATGAGGTCAAGGAGCTGGGATATGAGGTCAAGATGGGATATGAGGTCAAGATGGGATATGAGGTCAAGGAGCTGGGATATGAGGTCAAGGAGCTGGGATATGAGGACAAGGAGCTGGGATATGAGGTCAAGGAGCTGGGATATGGGGACAAGGAGCTGGGATATGAGGTCCAGGAGCTGGGATATGAGGTCAAGATGGGATATGAGGACAAGGAGCTGGGATATGAGGTCAAGGAGCTGGGATATGAGGTCAAGGAGCTGGGATATGAGGTCAAGGAGCTGGGATATGAGGTCAAGGAGCTGGGATATGGGGACAAGGAGCTGGGATATGGGGACAAGGAGCTGGGATATGGGGACAAGGAGCTGGGATATGAGGACAAGGAGCTGGGATATGAGGTCAAGGAGCTGGGATATGAGGACAAGGAGCTGGGATATGAGGTCAAGGAGCTGGGATATGAGGTCAAGGAGCTGGGATATGAGGTCAAGGAGCTGGGATATGAGGACAAGGAGCTGGGATATGAGGACAAGGAGCTGGGATATGAGGACAAGGAGCTGGGATATGAGGACAAGGAGCTGGGATATGAGGACAAGGAGCTGGGATATGAGGACAAGGAGCTGGGATATGAGGACAAGGAGCTGGGATATGAGGACAAGGAGCTGGGATATGAGGACAAGGAGCTGGGATATGAGGTCAAGGAGCTGGGATATGAGGTCAAGGAGCTGGGATATGACGACAGGGAGCTGGGATATGAGGACAGATACTCGGGGTGAGTGCCACGCCTACAACAGGTGTATGGTACACCTGAGGACAGGTGTATGGTACACCTGCGGACAGGTGTATGCTACACCTGCGGACAGGTGTATGGTACACCTGCGGACAGGTACTCGGGAGAGAATAAATCACGTTTCACCTGTAAGCAGTGATATCCAAGTCTTGTGACGTCACACATTATGCATACTATATATGCGTAACATATATATATATATATGCTCCAGGCTTATATGATAACATGAGCATCTCGCTCATGTTATCTCCCGGGCCAGCCATGGTCCACCCTGCTGTGCAATGATCACTCTATATAAGTCTGCAACATTAATCAATCGATGCGTGTGGGGGCTCATCTTGGTAACGCTGCGAGGGGACCACTATCTAGTATATAATATATAATGTCTGTCTGTCCGTGGATGGTGGCCTGATGCTTGGATTTAGCGTAACCCAATTTTTCACAACATTTTCTGTTGGGTGTGTACCCAAAAATGGCCGGGATAGGGTCGACAGCCATCAAATGAGTACAGCACAGTATGGTGCCCTAAAGACCTCCTGTGAACCTCCTAGTGATTCTCAGATCACCACGACGTTTAAAACATTCAAAAACAGAAATTCAAAGTCATTTTTATTTTCCAAATTAGTAGAACACTATGCACCGATATCTGCAAAATTGTCACAAAAATTCTACCTGTCATACTTTTGCCGTAATACGCAATTAGGTGTTCGTGGCATTTATGAACTTGTCATTTATGATTGTGGTAGTTGGTCCTACTACCAACTACCACAATCACGTCTCAGACATGTGCACTCTGGCACTGATGTATTCTGACACGTGATACATCCTGGTGAGAGAGGGAGAGGGAGACAGAGACAGTAGTCAGATCCAGCAAGGATTTGTTTACACTTGGCTGGGATCTGGTTCGCTCTTCTGCACTGGAATAGAACACTGATGTGACCTGACTGACCGGATATTGATATTCACTAGTGGTGGTGGTGGTGATAGTGGTTGTGGTGGTGGTGGTAGTAGTCGTGGTTGTGGTGCTTATCTATTAGTGGTTACAGAGGAGTGAGGTCTAGCACTTTGCACCCAGCCTATACTAACCTTATGGTATATTTACCTACTCTGACGGTCAAATTCAGATGTGGAGTCTTGCCTTAAAGATGTGGATGGAGGTGGCTTCCATAACTTCCAGAACATTCCACTTGTTGACCACCCATACACGGTACGGAAACTGCCTTACATTTCATCGACCCATTTGTGTTTCCAGCTTCCATTGATGTCTTCTCGGTCTACTTTCTTCAGCGCTAAAGAGTCTGTTCTTCTCTACCCTTTTGAGT
This sequence comes from Procambarus clarkii, assembly GCF_040958095.1. Lineage (NCBI taxonomy): Eukaryota > Metazoa > Arthropoda > Malacostraca > Decapoda > Cambaridae > Procambarus > Procambarus clarkii. The sequence goes on along the minus strand of NC_091237.1, from coordinate 15,935,542 downwards.
TCCCTGCAGTATCTTGTATGTTGCGATCATGGTGGTGGTGGGTTTGGCACCCGGGAGCTTAATACTAACCAATAATATTTTTACGATATTTAGCTATATGATATATATTTGGGTAAATGATTCGCGGATTTGGCCTTTCTAGGAGATCAATTTGGTGTAAGAAGATTAGATATTTCAGTGAAAAAAGATAACCAAGACTTGCAACTTCGACACAATTATGAATTCTGTGATGATAGTTGAGTATAATGAAGGTGGTGATGAGCATGAGGCAGGATAGTGATGATGACACCTGCAGCTGAGACGCCGAGAGAGGTCACCATCACACACTCAGAAATTACCAGCGTATTATGTGCAGTAAGAACACCGCACCCATAACTTAACTACGGGCTCACCATAGCCCGTGCTACTTAGACCATTTTGTTCCAGGTAGGGTATCTTTAACAACAACAACAAGAACCTCCCCGCCGGCGCCGCCCCCGGCTGTAGGGGGGCAGCACACCCCTCACCGCTCTTTACCTCCCGCCACAAAAGGTGGGGTTCAGGAGCCAATATTATCCACACCTGCTCCATCGACTACGTAATTTAATCAAGGTATAACACCGGGCTGTGATGAAGGCGCCTCTGGGGCTGTGAACGTTCCGGCGGTCGGCCTGGATGCTGGCACGGAATGTGCCTGTTCCAGAAGAGTCACTTCTTGCCACCTCTTTCAATCTGCAACTCAGCCTTTTGATGTGTAGGTGTCGGTGCCTGCCGGAGTGTCGGGAGTGTTGTGGAGTGTTGGTGGGAGGTGTTGTGGTGGTGATGAAGGGCTGGAATAGTGTAGGGCGCCCCTGTGGGCGGGTTGGTGCAGGCATTAACTAGCAACAGATGCCAGCTATTCCATGCTGGCTATTCCAGCTATTCAATGCTATTCCAGCTATTCCATGCTACTCCTGATGAGTCGCAACATTCCGTCAAGTCCAGAACCACATTACGCCTCCTTACACGTGCACGTTTAGCTGTGTACTGCAGGCGCTGAAGGTGTGGCAAGAGAGAGAGAGATAGAGAGAGAGAATATCAGATGGCCGCCTTCCTGTGAAGTCCTGGACAAAGGGGAACTCATAACCAAATATTGTGAGAGGCGCCAGAGTCGAGGCAGCCAGCCACCAGGGCCTGAAATACTTATAGAGAAACACAGGAACGCCGCTGCTCTTCCTGGCTGTACCTACCTGCCTCCACCACACCCACCACCGTCCCCCACTTCCTCCTCAACCACACAGCACCGCTCCTGTGCCAGGTAAGTTCACTACGGGCTCACCATAGCCCGTGCTACTTGGAACTTGTTCCGAGTAGCTGAATCTATAACAGCAACAGCAACACGCCACACGGACGCAGGTTTGCACATCTCGCTGTCATGACCTTGGGACGGAAGGGGCAGCGTCGACACGGGCCGCTGAGAAATGGTTTAATGTCAACAGTTACTCTGCTTCTGCCGCAGTTGGGAATTTCAGGTCACATCGTTGTTGCACTCCGGTTCTTAACGGGAGAATTATTGTGCCTGGTGGAGCCGCAAACTGTAACTGTATTTTTTGTTCTTTTTGTAATTGATCTGAGGGAGACAAGAACCCAGAGGCCAGATTCACGAAGCAGTTACGCAAGTACTAACAAACCTGGGGCCAGATTCACGAAGCAGTTACGCAAGTACTAACAAACCTGGGGCCAGATTCACGAAGCAGTTACGCAAGTACTAACAAACCTGGGGCCAGATTCACGAATCAGTTACGCAAGTACTAACAAACCTGGGGCCAGATTCACGAAGCAGTTACGCAAGTACTAACAATCCTGGGGCCAGATTCACGAAGCAGTTACGCAAGTACTAACACACCTGGGGCCAGATTCACGAAACAGTTACGCAAGTACTTACGAACGTGTACATCTTTCCTCAATCTTTGACGGCTTTGGTTACATTTATTAAACAGTTTACAAGCATGAAAACTTGCCAATCAACTGTTGTTATTGTTATAAACAGCCTCCTGGTGCTTCAGAGCTCATTAACTGTTTAATAATTGTAAACAAAGCCGTCAAAGATTGAGACAGGATGTACAGGTTCGTAAGTGCTTGAGAAACTGCTTCGTGAATCTGGCCCCAGGTCCGTAATCAAGGGACACTCACAAAACATTCATCCCTAGCAATCTATAGGAAACTTGAAACTTCAGTTTTTTGTTAAACATATTATTTAGGCACACCGCGTTGAAGCTCGAGTTACTCTTGAACGAGAAGCAATTACATTTTATAGATCAATAAATGGGAGGGGAGGACGCCCCCTATAGTGGTAATTGGGTAATTATCGATAACCCTCGTAACAGCACAATTATTTGATCAGTTAGAGTGCCATAGACTCTTGGCTCCAGAATGGTTCAAGACAGGTGCCACTACGGGCCGCTGGTGTAACAAAAAGGAGGCCTGGTCGAGGACCGGGCCGCGGGGACACTAAAGCCCCGAAATCACCTCAAGATAGCTCCACTCGTGTCATTATTTACAATGCACCTGAACACTACCACCTTCTCTCTAGTGACCACGACGGGGACAGAAAGCCGGTGGCTTGTCGAAGATAAACCCCCGTACCCCCACCTCACAGAGTTACCGAAAACATTTTTTTTCAATTGGATTTTGAATTACAGTAATGTCTTGACATTCAAGGCTTCGGAGGGTAACCGGTTCTACAGGTTTACAACCTTCTGTGGAGGAAGAGGAATTCATCACCTGTTTTCTGTCCTACATTGTGGCTTATCGAGCGTGAAGCTGCTGGCTCTCTGAGTTTTACATTTGATCTTCATCAGTATACATCTCCCTGCGGCCCCAGAGACACCTCCTACATCAGTATACATCTCCCTGCGGCCCCAGAGACACCCCCTACATCAGTATACATCTCCCTGCGGCCCCAGAGACACCCCCTACATCAGTATACATCTCCCTGCGGCCCCAGAGACACCTCCTACATCAGTATACATCTCCCTGCGGCCCCAGAGACACCTCCTACATCAGTATACATCTCCCTACGGCCACAGAGACACCTCCTACATCAGTATACATCTCCCTGCAGCCCCAGAGACACCCCCTACATCAGTATACATCTCCCTACGGCCGCAGAGACACCCCCTACATCAGTATACATCTCCCTGCGGCCCCAGAGACACCCCCTACATCAGTATACATCTCCCTACGGCCGCAGAGACACCCCCTACATCAGTATACATCTCCCTACGGCCCCAGAGACACCCCCTACATCAGTATACATCTCCCTGCGGCCCCAGAGACACCCCCTACATCAGTATACATCTCCCTGCGGCCCCAGAGACACCCCCTACATCAGTATACATCTCCCTGCGGCCCCAGAGACACCCCCTACATCAGTATACATCTCCCTACGGCCCCAGAGACACCCCCTACATCAGTATACATCTCACCAGCGCTACAGAAGCAACAGCAAGCAACTCTGCACTTGACCTCACGAGGAGGAAGGAATCTCAGCTTGAAAATGTGAGTTGGAAAGTTTGCCGAATATCTGCCAAGTTTTCCAAATAACTTTGAGAATATAAGAGAAGTTCTCCAAATTACTGGAAAGTTTGCCAAGTAGCTGGGAAGTTTACCAAGTAGCTGGGAAGTTTACCAAGCACCTGGGAAGTTTACCAAGCACCTGGTAAGTTTACCAAGCACCTGGTAAGTTTACCAAGCACCTGGTAAGTTTACCAAGCACCTGGTAAGTTTACCAAGCACCTGGTAAGTTTACCAAGCACATGGGAAGTTTTCCAAGCACCTGGGAAGTTTACCAAGCACCTGGGAAGTTTACCAAGCACCTCGGAAGTTTACAAAGTATTTGAAGTTTACCAAGCACCTGGGAAGTTTACCAAGCACATGGGAAGTTTTCCAAGCACCTGGTAAGTTTACCAAGCACATGGGAAGTTTACCAAGCACCTGGGAAGTTTACCAAGCACCTGGGAAGTTTACCAAGCACATGGGAAGTTTTCCAAGCACCTGGTAAGTTTACCAAGCACATGGGAAGTTTACCAAGCACCTGGGAAGTTTACCAAGCACCTGGGAAGTTTACCAAGCACCTGGGAAGTTTACCAAGCACCTGGGAAGTTTACCAAGCACCTGGGAAGTTTACCAAGCACCTGGGAAGTTTACCAAGCACCTGGGAAGTTTACCAAGCACCTGGGAAGTTTACCAAGCACCTGGGAAGTTTACCAAGCACCTGGGAAGTTTTGAGTGTGACCCAGCGCCCTTGAGCGCTAGGAGTGTGACCCAGCGCCCTTGAGCGCTAGTATTGAGTGTGACCCAGCGCCCTTGAGCGCTAGGAGTGTGACCCAGCGCCCTTGAGCGCTAGGAGTGTGACCCAGCGCCCTTGAGCGCTAGTATTGAGTGTGACCCAGCGCCCTTGAGCGCTAGGAGTGTGACCCAGCGCCCTTGAGCGCTAGGAGTGTGACCCAGCGCCCTTGAGCGCTAGGAGTGTGACCCAGCGCCCTTGAGCGCTAGTATTGAGTGTGACCCAGCGCCCTTGAGCGCTAGGAGTGTGCCCCAGCGCTCTTGAGCGCTAGTATTGAGTGTGACCCAGCGCCCTTGAGCGCCAGTATTGAGTGTGACCCAGCCCCCTTGAGCGCTAGTATTGAGTGTGACCCAGCGCCCTTGAGCGCTAGTATTGAGTGTGACCCAGCGCCCTTGAGCGCTAGGAGTGTGACCCAGCGCCCTTGAGCGCTAGGAGTGTGACCCAGCGCCCTTGAGCGCTAGGAGTGTGACCCAGCGCCCTTGAGCGCTAGTATTGAGTGTGACCCAGCGCCCTTGAGCGCTAGGAGTGTGCCCCAGCGCTCTTGAGCGCTAGTATTGAGTGTGACCCAGCGCCCTTGAGCGCCAGTATTGAGTGTGACCCAGCGCCCTTGAGCGCTAGTATTGAGTGTGACCCAGCGCCCTTGAGCGCTAGTATTGAGTGTGACCCAGCGCCCTTGAGCGCTAGTAGTGTGACCCAGCGCCCTTGAGCGCCAGTATTGAGTGTGACCCAGCGCCCTTGAGCGCCAGTATTGAGTGTGACCCAGCACCAAGGGCCACCGCTGGAGGATTAGCACCATTTCCATGGTTCAACTGTTGGATGAGAGCGCGCGGCCTCAAATTAGTTTACCTCACCCTCTCTACCTTCGTTTTCTGCCGCTACTTCTCCAATTATCTTATCTCTCCCTTCCTCTCCCCTTTGGAAGGGAAAGGGAGAGGGTGCCACTCCCCTTCCTCCCTCCCTCCCTTAGGGGTACACAGGTGTAGGGAGGGCTGCTAACCCCCTATCTCTTCCCTCTACCCAACCCTCCCCCTTCCCTGTGTACACTACACATACACGCTACACATACACATTACACATACACACTACACATACACACTACATACACACACCACACATACACACTACACATACACACTACACATACACACCACACATACACACCACACATACACACTACACATACACACCACACATACACACTACACATACACACTACACATACACACCACACATACACACTACACATACACACCACACATACACACCACACATACACACCACACATACACACCACACATACACACCACACATACACACCACACATACACACTACACATACACACCACACATACACACCACACATACACACCACACATACACACCACACATACACACTACACATACACACCACACATACTCACCACACATACACACCACACATACACACTACACATACACACCACACATATGCACTACACATACACACTACACATACACACTACACACACACACCACACATACACACCACACATACTACACATACACACTACACATACACACTACACATACTACACATACACACTACACATACACACCACACATATACACTACACATACACACCACACATACTACACATACACACTACACATACACACCACACATATACACTACACATACACACCACACATACACACCACACATATACACCACACATATACACCACACATACCACACATACACACTACATACACACACCACACATACACACCACACATACACACTACACATACACACTACACATACACACCACACATATACACTACACATACACACCACACATACACACCACACATATACACCACACATACCACACATACACACTACATACACACACCACACATACACACCACACATACACACCACACATACACACCACACATACACACTACACATACACACTACACATACACACCACACATACACACCACACATACACACTACACATACACACTACACATACACACTACACATACACACTACACATACACACCACACATACACACCACACATACACACCACACATACCACACATACACACCACACATACACACCACACATACACACCACACATACACACCACACATACACACTACACATACACACTACACACCACACATACACACCACACATACACACCACACATACACACTACACATACACACTACACATACACACTACACACCACACATACACACCACACATACACACTACACATACACACTACACATACACACCACACATACACACCACACATACACACCACACATACACACCACACATACACACCACACATACACACCACACATACACACCACACATACACACCACACATACACACCACACATACACACTACACATACACACTACACACCACACATACACACTACACATACACACCACACATACACACCACACATACACACCACACATACACACCACACATACACACCACACATACACACTACACATACATACTACACATACATTGGTATGAGTTTATTCACCTCACTATTCACCTTCCATCAATGTCCACTGGCCCCTCAATTAATACAAGCACTGCCTATTCGCTTCATCAATTTCCCGAGTATCTGGTACGACGGGATCATATCCAGTCAGAGAGTGAAGAAAGCAGCAGCTGTGGTGTGAGAAGTTCTCTCACGTTCAGACCTGTCCTCTTGCCTGCGGTTCTCAGGGGTGTGAAAGAACCAGGGGCAAGATTCACGAAGCAGTTACGCAAACACTTACGAACCTGTACATCTTTTCTCAATCTTTGGCGGCTTTGTTTACAGTTATTAAACAGTTAATGAGCTCCGAAGCACCAGGAGGCTGTTTATAACAATAACAACTGTTGATTGGCAAGTTTTCATGCTTGTAAACTGTTCAATAAATGTAAACAAAGCCGTCAAAGATCGAGGAAAGATGTACACTTTCGTAAGTACTTGCGTAACTACTTCGTGAATCTGGCCCTAGGTATGTTATCGGTGGAGGTTCAGCCTAAGAGGAGTAGTTAGGGACCCCAATGGCCTCGTTCCACAGAAAACGTCACTCAACAAAGGGGTAACAAATGATAACATACATATATGCTAAGAGTAATTTGTTGTTAATTATCTGGGAAAAGCGCCAAGCCATTACGACTATATAGCCCTGGGAAGGGGTCAAGATAAGGATTTGGGATGGGACGGAGGGAAAGGAATGGTACCCAACCACATGTGGACGATCGGGGATTGAACGCCGACCTGCAGGAAATGAAGATACGAGTGTTAACCTAGCCAAAGCGGCTTCTATGAATGTACTCACGTGTAGAAGGGAAAGCGGGCACCATCCTTGTACCATAGCACCAGTACGGGGGCGTCGGCGTGGTGCCCCTGCTCCAGCAGGCACGGGAGCTGTGCGGGCACCCCGGCCACCCCCGTCACCAGCCGCACTGGCAGTGTGGGCGTCCTGAGTGGCTCCTCCACGCCCCTCTCCGTTACTGCTGCTGGAGTACACGCGTGGTTAGTGGTGAGTGGTGAGGTGTGGGTGGTGAGGTGTGGGTGGTTAGTGGTGAGGTGTGGGTGGTTAGTGGTGAGGTGTGGGTGGTTAGTGGTGAGGTGTGGGTGGTTAGTGGTGAGGTGTGGGTAGTTAGTGGTGAGGTGTGGGT
>NC_091237.1:15885035-15925035 GCF_040958095.1 Procambarus clarkii | reverse complement strand
CTTTGGTCCCGCCTCTCAACTGTCAATCAAGTCAGGTAGCGGGTGACCTGGAAAGCGATTTCAGTTCCACATCGTATCTAGAGATTTCTTGCCAGAAAGGCTTGAGTCACGTCTCAGGTAGTCAAGATACCACGGGCATGGAACCCAGACCCCGTAAGAAGCGAGGCTATCCCTGTACCAACCAATGCAAGTGACATCACCTAAGACCCAATACACTTTGAGACCTTCAGGCAGCTAGCTACCTGTCCCTCGCCACACCAGCCTCTGAACTGACCAACTTTCCTACCAACCTTTTCATTCCAAGTTCACAACTTAGAGACTCTGATATTTAAACTTATTTTCCAGAGGTCAGTTTAGAAATTCTGTCCGAGTTGAACTTGTGCAAAAAGATTTTTATTCGTGGTGGTGTTGCATTCACAGTTGGTACTGTGTCTGGTCCTGTGTACACTCACTGTTGGTACTGTGCCTGGTCCTGTGTACAGTCACTGTTGGTACTGTGCCTGGTCCTGTGTACAGTCACTGTTGGTACTGTGTCTGGTCCTGTGTACAGTCACTGTTGGTACTGTGCCTGGTCCTGTGTACAGTCACTGTTGGTACTGTGTCTGGTCCTATGTACAGTCACTGTTGGTACTGTGTCTGGTCCTGTGTACAGTCACTGTTGGTACTGTGCCTGGTCCTGTGTACAGTCACTGTTGGTACTGTGTCTGGTCCTGTGTACAGTCACTGTTGGTACTGTGTCTGGTCCTGTGTACAGTCACTGTTGGTACTGTGCCTGGTCCTGTGTACAGTCACTGTTGGTACTGTGCCTGGTCCTGTGTACACTCACTGTACTGCTCATCTTTTGAGACCCTTGTTCGAGTCAGCGATGACCCAAATTAATAAAATACTAAATACTATTACCCCCGACCATTGTGATATATATATATATATATATATATATATATATATATATATATATATATATATATATATATATATATATATATATATATATATATATATATATATATAAACAAAAAAAGAGCCAAACATGTTGTTTTAAGCAATCTAATTTTTCTTATCATTTCACAGTTAACAAGTTCAAATTATCGTGAGTTCTATAAATGGACAGAACCAAAATTGAAGCAAATTGACTTTAAAATTGAACAATTCATCAACAATACTATAATTCTGAGAAGCAAGAGGAGGTTATAGAGCTGCCTCAAGTAGAGTCACCACAAGAGCCCGCTCTACACCTCTCATATTTGTAAAAAAATTCAACATTCTCACAATGTTGAAAAAAAAATCTCTGACTTCATACATGTCAGAGAATTAAAGGAACTCAGAAGTACCAATAAGAGATGTTCAAGTTTACAATTAAAGGCTGAAAATGAATCAAATTAATTAAAATAAAGATTAAAAATATAATAAAGTAAAAATAAAATAATAAAACACTTTTACTACAATGACCAAGATTCTTGAACGTGGTTTGTGAAGCCTTTCACTTAAGTCATTATTTCTGGGTCAATGTTGACAGCTGTGGGGTGGGGGGGGGGGGGGAGGGGTTGGGGGTTGAAGGGTTGATCACAAGTCCTAATTATAACTTTGTAACAAGGTTAACAACTTTCCTAATTAATGCTCTGACGTCAGCCATCGTTGGGTAGACTCTGAAGCTTCTTCAGGACAAGTAGAAGTGGAGAGGAAAAAGCAGTAAGGTATTTACTGTAAGATATTTACAGTAAGATATTTACAGTAAACATCATTCCTCTTCCCGTCATCTTATGTGCCAAAGGTGGGTAATAGAGTAAAAAAAAGTAAGGTTTAGATATTTTAAATAATATATATTACCTATTCATTCATTAAATATCTTCCTATACAGCGTTTGTGTAACTCAGTTGATTGGCAGTTGAGAGGCGGGACCAAAGAGCCAAAGCTCAACCCCCGCAAGCACAAATAGGTGAGTACAAATAGGTGAATAGGTGAGTACAAGCATCAGCTAAATTAAGAGTTGTTAGTGTGTGTGTGTGTGTGTGTGTATGTGTGTGTGTGTGTGTGTGTGTGTGTGTGTGTGTGTGTGTGTGTGTGTGTTCAGTGTTCAGTGTATGACATGTGCTCAGTGTTCCCTGTACCCACACTCCACTCTAACTCCAGCAGTCATCCACAGCAGCGACCACCGCTTAATAGGACCAGGTGTATAGTGACCCTTCTTGATGTAAACAAAAGCAGAATTATATTCGTGGTGTTCAGTCTTTTTTTTGTTACATTTTTCCTGGATATTTGTGAAATTTCCTGAGGAGCTGCCCTACCAACAGCTCCTTGAGACCAGTCCAACCTCACTTAATATATATAAAGAACCTCTAATGTAATTCATAGACAGATTTTGTTTGTACTTAACATCTAGTCGATGCCTCCTGCACACAGAAATAACATCACATGAGACCAGAAGGCATGGCAGGATGTGCAGAATACCCCCGTTGAAAAGCAGAGGTGCAACAGGTACTCTGAGAGAGAACTCTATCAACATCAGAGGCCCGAGACTGTTCAACACGTTTCCACTACACATAAGGGGCATAACTGGCCGACCCCTCACAGTGTTCACGAGAGAAGTTGATAAACACATCCAAATGATACCTGATCAACCAGGCTGTGACTCATATATCAGGCTGCGAGCAGCCACGTCCAACAGCCTGGTTGACTAGACCACTAACCAGAAACCCGGATCAGAGTCCGGGCCGCGGGGACGTTAATCCCCGGAACCTCCACAAGGTAACCGAAAGGTACTTAATAACAAGGTACTTTAGATTTACTCTAAACAATTCAAGGCAATTATTATATCCTGCAATGCAAACTAAAAACAACATGGAAGCACATTTTAATAAATAAAACGCCTTACTGTATACTTGACAAGACAAGGAATTTTGAGAGACCATCTGGCAGTTACAGCAAGCGGGCATTTCAGCTCTATTTACAGCCTGCATTGTTGACATCCCTCTCTCCCTCCGGGAAATTGGCTGGGCCATTATTCTTGCCAGTTAATTACTGAGGGGGAGGTGAGGACAGGTGTCTGGTCATTATGGTTGGCCATTGTGGTAAGCGACGCCTGATCGATACCATATGTCAGCCCAAGTCACTGTCCTGTTGGTACTACACGCTCACGTCCGCCTCACTTCTCTCTTTTGGCGGCAATATTTGCGCGGGAACTTTCTTGGCGGGAACTGTTTTGGCGGGAACTTTCTTGGCGGGAACTTTCTTGGCGGGAAGTCTTTTGCCGGGAACTGTTTTGGCGGGAACTCTTTTGCCGGGAACTCTTTTGGCGGGAACTCTTTTGGCGGGAACTCTTTTGGCGGGAACTCTTTTGGCGGGAACTGTTTGGCGGGAACTCTTTTGGCGGGAATATTTGCGCGGGAACTTTCTTGGCGGGAACTGTTTTGGCGGGAACTGTTTTGGCGGGAACATAAGCACACATAAAATTGCCTAGTACATGCATACATATAGATATATAAATTAATACATAGATATACGTACGGGTATATATATAAATTCCACGTAAGGATATATATATATATATATATATATATATATATATATATATATATATATATATATATATATATATATATATATATATATATATATGTCGTACCTAGTAGCCAGAACGCACTTCTCATCCTACTATTCAAGGCCCGATTTGCCTAATAAGCCAAGTTTTCATGAATTAATTGTTTTTCGGCAACCTAACCTACCTAACCTAACCTAACCTAACTTAACTTTTTCCGCTACCTAACCTAACCTAACCTATAAAGATAGGTTAGGTTAGGTTAGGTAGGGTTGGTTAGGTTCGGTCATATATCTACGTTAATTTTAACTCTAATAAAAAAATTGACCTCATACATAATGAAATGGGTAGCTTTATCATTTCATAAGAAAAAAATTAGATAAAATATATTATTTCAGGAAAACTTGGCTTATTAGGCAAATCGGGCCTTGAATAGTAGGCCGAGAAGTGCGTTCTGGCTACTAGGTACGACATATATATATATATATATATATATATATATATATATATATATATATATATATATATATGTCGTACCTAATAGCCAGAACGCACTTCTCAGCCTACTATGCAAGGCCCGATTTGCCTAATAAGCCAAGTTTTCCTCAATTAATATATTTTCTCTAATTTTTTTCTTATGAAATGATAAAGCTACCCATTTCATTACGTATGGGGTCAATTTTTTTTTAGTGGAGTTAAAATTAACGTAGATATATGACCAAACCTAACCAACCCTACCTAACCTAACCTAACCTATCTTTATAGGTTAGGTTAGGTTAGGTAGCCGAAAAAGTTAGGTTAGGTTAGGTTAGGTAGGTTAGGTAGTCGAAAAACAATTAATTCATGAAAAGTTGGCTTATTAGGCCAATTGGGCCTTGCATAGTATGCTGAGAAGTGCGTTCTGGCTACTAGGTACGACATATATATATATATATATATATATATATATATATATATATATATATATATATATATATATATATAACCAGTATATATACTGGTTGGCCAGTAAACTATTTTGGTGACCTTAATAACCCTCCAGAGGTTGATAGGTCTTAATAACCCTCCAGAGGTTGATAGGCCTTAATAACCCTCCAGAGGTTGATAGGCCTTAATAACCCTTCAGAGATTGATAGGCCTTAATAACCCTCCAGAGGTTGATAGGCCTTAATTACCCTCCAGAGATTAATAGGCCTTAATAACCCTTCAGAAGTTGATAGGTCTTAATAACCCTCCAGAGGTTGATTTAATAACCCTTCAGAGATTGATAGGCCTTAATAACCCTCCAGAGGTTGATAGGCCTTAATTACCCTCCAGAGATTAATAGGCCTTAATAACCCTTCAGAAGTTGATAGGCCTTAATAATCCTCCAGAGGTTGATAGGCCTTAAACTCAACATCAGACCAAGATCGATCCCTCAAGAATCAACCTTCCAATATCGACGAGGATTACTCTTAAAAATAATAAATCCATAAACAGCAGGAAAGATGCTTCCAGTTTTGCTGTGATCCATGACAGAGCGACACAACGCTCGCTAGGAATGTTCGCCCTTGACTTACCTTCCCTGGCGACCGTTCCTCCCAGCGCGCGCACACACACACACACACACACACACACACACACACACACACACACACACACACACACACACACACTGGAATATTTTATTATGATTTAGACAGTTATGAGCCCCAGGTTGCCTCTCCCCAGGTGGGGGTGAGGCAGGTGTGTAGGGGAGGCAGCAGGTGTGTGAGGCAGGTGTGTAGGGGAGGCAGCAGGTGTGTGAAGCAAGAAGGTAAACACACTGGAACGTATATACACTAGAGGAACTTGGCCACACACACATATATATATATAAATAGATATATATATATATATATATATATATATATATATATATATATATATATATATATATATATATATATATTCACTAGAGAAACGTTGGAACATACACATAATAGAGCAATACGTTTTAATAAACCAAGCGTATTCCAACGAGTTAGTAACATAGAGCTGAGAGCTAGAGAGCTGAGAGCCAACCAAAGGATCATTACAGTAAAGCTGAGCCTTAAAACAATCACAATCACGAGAGGTAATTAACATACAAGTTTCATTACAATACCCTCAAGAGGCTGACATATCAAGTACAGGACGAGTATACTCAGCTATCCTAGCCTGTGTAATGGTTAGTATACCGTAAATCGCGTGGCGAGTATACTGGCCTACTACGTCCTTGGTCTCTCTCTTCCACCTCACCTCTCTCTCACACACAGAGGGAGAGGGAGAGGGAGGGAGAGACAGGGAGAGGGAGGGAGAGAGAGAGAGACTGAGAGAGAAAACAACACATTTTTCATGGTCTATTCCTACCATCCAAGATAAAAATATTACGAGGATCTTTTTCACTTTGAAGGAGCTTGAATTGGGAGAGGGAGTGAGGAGGGAGGATAAAGAGAGGGAGAGGGAGTGAGGAGGGAGGATAAAGAGAGGGAGACAGAGAGAGGAAGGAAGGTATTAGGATAAACAGAGAAAAAAAACGGAGGAAGAACAAGGAGTATATAAACGGAGGAAGGAGGAGGAGCAAGAGGAATAAACTAGGAGAGAAGAAGCACACAGGAAGAGAACAGGAGGTGGAAAACAGAGCCATACAAGCCATCACTACCCCCCCCCCCCCCGCCCCCACACAACACAACACAACTCTTCACAACCTACAACAGCAAGCAATACTCGCCATCCCTGCGTCGCTCTTGCTGTGGGGAGGAGGGGGGGGGAGAGGTGTGCCCCCGACTATTGTGGGGGTGTGGGGGGGGGGGTTGCAGTAGGTGTCCAAATACTGATGTGATCGCCGCAGTTGCATATAAAAATTCGTATGAACATGTATCTATTTGGACAGTGACGAGAGGGAGGTAATTGTATTAGCTTCACTATAGGTTGTGTTCGTTACGTTGCTGGTGTGTGTACGCTCCCGTACACACACTCGGTGGCTGAGCGGGCAGCACGCTGGACGCGTGATTCTGTGGTCCCGGGTTCGATTCTGGGCGCCGGCGTGAAACAATGGGCAAAGTTTCTTTCACCCTGAATGCCCCTATTACCTAGCAGTAAATAGGTACCTGGGAGTTAGTCAGCTGTTACGGGCTGCTTCCTGTGTGTGTGTGTGTGTCTGTGGTGTGAAAAAAAGTAGTTAGTAACAGTTGATTGACAGTTGAGAGGCGGGCCGAAAGAGCAGAGCTCAACCCCCGCAAGCACAACTAGGTGAATACACACACACACACACATACACACACACACACACATCGTGTATAAATATCTCTTATATGACAAAGAGTGCTGGGAAGACGGGACACCACGAGCGTAGCTCTCTCATCCTGTAACTACACTTAGGTAATTACACACACACACACATACACTCTAACATGGGGAAGGAAATGCCTAACAGCCGGGAGTCAGAGAGTCACCGTGAAGGGCGAGAAGCGGTACTGACAGAGTAAACAAGCGGAGTGCCTCGGGCAGGATCGGGGCTCCCACCCATATATACTTTTTCTCAGTAATGTTAATGATCTAACTACAGGTGTAAAGGTCTATATATGTCGATATTCGCAAACGATGCCAAATTAGTGAGAACATTTGGGACAGGTGAGGATTGTAAAGTTCTCTAAGATGACTTAGACATGTTGCAGACAAGCTCCGAGAAATGGCTTTTGGACTTGAACACCAGCAAGTGTAACGTGATGGAAATGGAAAGAGGTGACAGGAGACCAACCGGACTGTACACAATGAAGGGAAACTACCTCCCTCTAACAACCATAGAAAAATACCTTAGACAAACACGAATCTTAACTGAGAAAGATAACCTTTCTTATATAAGATAACCTCGACAGCATACTCTACACCAACACAACCAGAACACCACCCAGGAACCTAAACAAGGAGGCATGTAGATCGCTGCACACGTACGTGAGACCAGTTTTAGAGTATGAAGCCCCATCGTGGAGCCTCCCGTCTAAAAATAAAAAAAAATTTCAATGAGGTTCGTCCCAGAATTGCGAAACATAATAATGAGGGAAGACTGGTAGAACCAGACTGTGTCTCCACCGGACTGTGTCCCCCACCAGACTGTGTCCCCACCAGACTGTGTCCCCACCAGACTGTGTCCCCACCAGACTGTGTCCCCACCAGACTGTGTCCCCACCAGACTGTGTCCCCGCCAGACTGTGTCCCCACCAGACTGTGTCCCCCACCAGACTGTGTCCCCACCAGACTGTGTCCCCACCAGACTGTGTCCCCACCAGACTGTGTCCCCGCCAGACTGTGTCCCCACCAGACTGTGTCCCCACCAGACTGTGTCCCCACCAGACTGTGTCCCCCACCAAACTGTGTCCCCACCAGACTGTGTCCCCACCAGACTGTGTCCCCACCAGACTGTGTCCCCACCAGACTGTGTCCCCACCAGACTGTGTCCCCGCCAGACTGTGTCCCCACCAGACTGTGTCCCCACCAGACTGTGTCCCCCACCAGACTGTGTCCCCACCAGACTGTGTCCCCACCACCGAGGCATAACGAGTTCTCTAAATGTCGCGAGTCTGCTCCCCCGCCTGGCAGGGAAAAATCCTTGGCTTTTCGCCCCCTAGAGGACCCAGAGGCCGGCACAGCGGGTCTCTGGGTGCTGGATATTAACGGCGCTATAATATGTCGACGCTTCAGTCAGCCTCTGTTTTGTTTTTTCTCCAGGCTTGGTAAATGGTGGGGGGGGGGGAGTAGGGGGACTTGGGGAGGGGGAGGGGGGACTTGGGGGGAGGGGGGACTTGGGGGGAGGGGGAGTGGTTGGGGTGAGGGGAGGGGGGTGGGGAGTGGTTTTGGAGCACGTTAGGTAAAATTTTCCAGAGCGGGATTGGATGAAGGGTGTGTGTGTGAAGGGGGAATAGAGAAAAAGAGAGAGAGAGAGAGAGAGAGAGACAGAGAGACAGAGAGAGAGAGAGAGAGAGAGAGAGAGAGAGAGAGAGAGAGAGAGAGAGAGAGAGAGAGAGAGAGAGAGAGAGAGAGAGAGAGAGAGAGAGAGTGTAGAGTGGGGGGGGGGGGGTGTCGACCTGAGACTGGACGTGAACCTCTGATCAACAAGGTATAGTACCGTGAACCTCTAATCAACAAGGTCTAGTACCGTGAACCTCTAATCAACAAGGTATAGTACCGTGAACCTCTAATCAACAAGGTCTAGTACCGTGAACCTCTGATCAACAAGGTCTAGTACCGTGAACCTCTAATCAACAAGGTAGAGTACCGTGAACCTCTAATCAACAAGGTACAGTACCGTGAACCTCTAATCAACAAGGTACAGTACCGTGAACCTCTGATCAACAAGGTACAGTACCGTGAACCTCTGATCAACAAGGTATAGTACCGTGAACCTCTAATCAACAAGGTACAGTACCGTGAACCTCTGATCAACAAGGTATAGTACCGTGAACCTCTAATCAACAAGGTACAGTACCGTGAACCTCTAATCAACAAGGTATAGTACCGTGAACCTCTGATCAACAAGGTAGAGTACCGTGAACCTCTAATCAACAAGGTACAGTACCGTGAACCTCTAATCAACAAGGTTTCGTATAACAAAGCTCTTGCAAATATAAAAAAAAAAAATTTATATTCCATCTGTTCCAAATTGTCTGCAGCTGATCGAACCTCCGAGAAAAAAATCCAATTGGGAAATACAGACAGATCAAAATATTATTTACCCACTCTGTTCTCCAGCTCTCATTTGACCCAAAATATATTGCAAATATCGCTTCATTGAAAGATTATTTGCTCCAATTAATGATTCACAACGACTCATAAACGATTTGCGGCACTTTTTGGAAGTTAATTAAAAATAACTATGTTTTTAAATTTTGTTTCATTTTTCGTCTGCATATCATTTTTATTATTGTTATTGTTATTTGCAAGAGTTTGTTGGTGCTCTCAGGATGATGGGACGAGCGGGATAATATTGGAACCCTCTGTTTCCACCTTGTTAGGCTACATTTAGATTATGGAGTTCAGTTGTGGTCACGTACCATTATCATGGGCATAAATTTACATGAACGTGAAGGTTGACAAAGTTAATCCTAAGAATTAGGAACCTCCCTCAGCATGACAGATTAAGACAGTTCAATTTACATATTCTAGAAAGGTGTGAAAGTGGGAACGCACAAAAGGGATATTAAAATGGAGATATCAAAACAAAATAAATTACGAAACAGAGGATACAAAACAAATGACAAAATGTTGATAAAACAAATTCTAGGGTAAATGGCTGTGCTTCATCAGTAGCCTGTGTCATCAGCAGACTGTCTCACCACCAGGTTGTGTCATCAGCAGACCGTCACCACCAACCTCCCGTCCACCGTCCCTGACTGTCCCTTTACCTCTCCACCTGTCCGCAGTCTTTGAGTGCTTTATAAACTTGGGTCTCGCGTGACTTGCTCCCACAGATTTCCTCGCTTACAGCATGGCAAGTTCCCACACCCACGCAAATGTTCCCTGCCACATTAACAAGGAACATCTCGGTAAAAACAATGATGGAATTAGATCAACAAAAGACCTTACAGATTTCTTTGGGTGAATATAAGGATCAAACACCCAAAGCGCTGGTGAAGTACTATGTCCTGTGGGGCTAGGACTATAACTGTGGACTGTGTCCTGTGGGGCTAGGACTATAACTGTGGACTGTGTCCTGTGGGGCTAGGACTATAACTGTGGACTGTGTCCTGTGGGGCTAGGACTATAACTGTGGACTGTGTCGTGTGGACTAGCACCCGCCTGTCCTAGGTCCATTACGTGTGATTTAGAACATTCTCCAAAGTATTCAAGACAACCACCAATTAGTGTTGGTTCAGGAGTCTTGCAGCCTAAATTATTCGCGCGAAGCCTCGTCTAGGGTGTGAGAATACCTCATTTAGAATACCTCTTAGAATACCTAATTTGACTCTTTTGTTTGACGTCATCCTATGTCGTCACGGTAAACTAAGTCTCAGTGTCTAGAACATGACTACTTTGTTCACTCACAGCTTTCAATACAAAGTGATTCAGTTGTATTTTTCATTTAATAGATTTACATACAGCGATACACTTAAGGATATATCCAGTCAATAGATCTTGTAAAGAGTGCACTAGAGTTCTCACCGTCACTACGCTGTTTATATATAAATATATATATATATATATATATATATATATATATATATATATATATATATATATATATATATATATATATATATATATATATATATATATATATATATATATAATATATATATATAGTCCGTGTTTATCACTCTCTCCCACACAGTGCAAGCCTCATACGCGACTTATTCACGCACACTGTACACTTATCAAATGAATTTTTAATCCATGAATTGTTTATGTTTATGATAACAAAGTTTCTAAATGTCATATATATTACATATTTTTTGTTTTAGTTTAGGAATTAAAGTTTTCATATAAAATTGAAATTGATGTGCTCTTTATTATACTCTTTTTTCTGGTAGAAAGTAATGTTATTTGTAAAGTTTATTCACTAAATGTCTTTGGATATCGTAAAGGATGTGATATAAGACGGACAATACTGAATAATATACACAAATATCCACTCAGTCATAGTTAAATATGATGAAAATTCAAATGAAATCCAACATTAGGCGTATTTTCCTATTTAAATAAACTTAAGCCAATGTTAAATATAAAAACCGACTGTGCAATGTTATACAATTTGCTTAAAAAAAGTAAAAGCTAACAAAAAAGTGTTAAAAGTAGATATAACACATCATGGTCTGAGTTGCTGTGTAAGATAACCCACATCAAGCAAGGCGGGGCACAGGAGCTAGTGTTCAACACTGTACAATTAATTAAGCGCACACTACACATACCTCTTATAACAAAAAAATGGGTCAAGAATCATACTGAATTAAACGACCGACAGATGGAAAGCCGGGGGCCCAAGAGCTGAAGCTTTGCACACCTTGATCGCTAAGACTGTAATTACCTAAGTGTAGTTACAGGATGAGAGCTATGCTCGTGGTGTCCCGTCTTCCCAGCACTCTTTGTCATATAACACTTTGAAATTACTGACGGTTTTGGCCTCCACTATCCACTGTGTGTACCGTCATATGCGTTAGCATGTACACACACACATTGTACTCAAACATGTACAGCTTACACACACACACACACGCCGTGACCATGGGTACACCGCCAGAGTATACCTACCCTCTGGCAAACAGAAAACCCACCAAAATGAACAAGTCCTTAACATGTCGCAACAAGTCTAAGCAAGTCTCAACGAGTACCAACAAGTTTAGACATGTTCAAGCGCGCCCTCTGGCATCTATACCCAATCTGGCGAAAGGTTAAACTTTCAATCTCATTTTTTTCCTGGCATTAGTTCCCCCCCTCCGGGTTCTGAGTGTGGAAGACTGTTTTATTTATAGCGACAAATTCCGCCCACGACCATTTGTTCAGTGTCAGAATGGTACAAAAACGGGCGGCCGGGACCTGGAGCTGAATCCCGACCTTGCACCCTCAGAACTTTCTCACGATTTGACACTCCGTAAAAAAATCGATGTATTAGGCGTGAAGAGAATTTGTGTACCCCACGAAGCCTAGTGTATTATTGGATTAAGGAATAACTTCTGATGATGCCTTTCAGACCTTTGCTCCAATAACTTCCGACTTTTACATATTTGTTTTCCTTTTTTTGCTTGGCTTTACGTAAAGTCGGCAGAGAAAAATATATAGCCTTGACTTTTTAATCTTTACCTAAAAGTTTTCAATCACCTTTGTGGGTTTTTCTCGCTTCTGGAGTCTTGCTCGGGGTCTTCTGAGAGCAGTTCATCAGCCAATCACAATCGTGCGCCAGTTTACGCCTTAGTTGGTATTGGTGAGAGTTCCCTGCGTTTGATAGCACGTCTGGTTGATGATTAATGGCAACTTTCCATCGAGTTTCTTTAGATGCCTTCAGGAGCGAATCTTTTAACAGTTGTTTTGCGTTGGTAAAGTTGTCTGTCTGATCGCCAACCCAGTCTCATGCACTCACTCGCTGACTCACTTATTCACTCACTCATCACTCACTTGCTTGCTCACTCACTCGCTGACTCACTTATTCACTCACTCATCACTCACTTGCTTGCTCACTCATTCGCTAACTCACTTATTCACTCGATATCTCATCATCTCTTCTTCCCCTTCACTTTCCAATCTCTTAATTCTCATTTTCCTCATCTCCTACTCACTTAAGAAAGAACCCACTTTTTAATCTCCCATTCTGTCTGTCGATCTGATTCTCTTTCCCTCTCTCTTTCCCCCCTCTCTCTGTCTATCTTTCTCCCTCTTCCCCCCTCTCTGTCTCCATCTGTCTCTCCCATTTGAGATTCAGCAACTACGACAGCTTTTATTTAAAAATTATCTCTCAACTTTTCCACCATTGGACCCCATGTTTTTTGGTAAAGATTCTGTCTGCTAAACAACCCGGCAATGAAATCATTGCCCCCTCTTTTATTCCTCTCAGTTGAATGATATATATATATATATATATATATATATATACTGTGTAATTAAGCATGCAATTTAAAAGGTTATACTGGTACAGAAAGTTTGTTAAGAGATGGTTGACGTTAGGCTTTGAATTTCGCGTTCAACGGAAAACAGTATGAGGCGGAGGGATGCAAAATTTGCCAGATTTCTGTATTTTTTATTTTATATGAAACAGCTTAGAGAGAGCAAGCTGGCATAAATGTGTAGCCACGGGTGTAATACCTAGTGAGCTTTGTGATGTCGGAACCCGGGTGTTAGGTGACACAGACGACCAGGAGTGTGTCCTCAGTGACACGTGCAACCGGTAGTGTGTCCTCAATGACACATACAACCAGTAATGTGTTCTCAATGACACGAACAACCAGTAGTGTGTCCTCAATGACACATACAACCAGTAGTGTGTCCTCAATGACACATACAACCAGTAATGTGTTCTCAATGACACGAACAACCAGTAGTGTGTCCTCAATGACACATACAACCAGTAGTGTGTCCTCAATGACACATACAGCCAGTAGTGTGTCCTCAGTGACACATACAACCGGTAATGTGTCCTCAATGACACGAACAATCAGTAGTGTGTCCTCAATGACACGAACAACCAGTAGTGTGTCCTCAATGACACATACAACCAGTAGTGTGTCCTCAATGACACATACAGCCAGTAGTGTGTCCTCAGTGACACATACAACCGGTAATGTGTCCTCAATGACACGAACAATCAGTAGTGTGTCCTCAATGACACGAACAACCAGTAGTGTGTCCTCAATGACACATACAACCAGTAGTGTGTCCTCAATGACACATACAACCAGTAGTGTGTCCTCAATGACACATACAACCAGTAGTGTGTCCTCAATGACACATACAAC
Source organism: Procambarus clarkii (assembly GCF_040958095.1). Lineage (NCBI taxonomy): Eukaryota > Metazoa > Arthropoda > Malacostraca > Decapoda > Cambaridae > Procambarus > Procambarus clarkii. The sequence goes on along the minus strand of NC_091237.1, from coordinate 15,911,061 downwards.
CAGTAGTGTGTCCTCAATGACACGAACAACCAGTAGTGTGTCCTCAATGACACATACAGCCAGTAGTGTGTCCTCAGTGACACATACAACCAGTATTGTGTCCTCAATGACACATACAACCAGTAGTGTGTCCTCAGTGACACATACAACCAGTATTGTGTCCTCAATGACACATACAGCCAGTAGTGTGTCCTCAGTGACACATACAACCAGTATTGTGTCCTCAATGACACATACAGCCAGTAGTGTGTCCTCAATGACACATACAACCAGTAATGTGTTCTCAATGACACATACAACCAGTAGTGTGTCCTCAATGACACATACAACCAGTAGTGTGTCCTCAATGACACATACAACCAGTAATGTGTTCTCAATGACACATACAACCAGTAGTGTGTCCTCAATGACACATACAGCCAGTAGTGTGTCCTCAATGACACATACAACCAGTAGTGTGTCCTCAGTGACACATACAACCAGTAATGTGTCCTCAATGACACGAACAATCAGTAGTGTGTCCTCAATGACACATACAACCAGTAATGTGTTCTCAATGACACATACAGCCAGTAATGTGTTCTCAATGACACATACAACCAGTAGTGTGTCCGCAATGCCACATACAACCAGTAATGTGTTCTCAATGACACATATAACCAATAGTGTGTAGATGTAAGAGGTTTCGTAAGCGGACACGTAAATAATTGATGAATACTGGCTAGGCTTCTTAGATCAGTGTTTCATAACCGACCTCACTCTAGGCTCAGTTTATATGCGCGACCTGTCAATAGAGCGCCAAATGATGTATTGGCAATATTTAAGATGTGTCGCGACACATGAGTCAACTGTGTCATGTGTCACGGTGACACCTTCATGTGTGTTGACACAGGCGACATGCCACAACCTGGCTACAGTGTGTAACCGCCCAGCCAGAATTAAGTGCTCATTTGACCAGTTACACAACGTACGCGTTGAACATTTACACCCTTCCCTCACGGTAATATTTACATATACAAAATAGGATAAATTAAATTGTATTTAAGCTACAAAATACCAATTCAAACAGATAAAAGTATATATTATTTTCGCCAGAGAGACCTGGCATCGCGGGTGACCGCGCGGCCAGCTCTGAGCGGCAGAAACTTTCCAGTTTTTATACTTTTTTAAGTTACGGTATCGTCTTATTTCTCAGGACAAGAGAGACGGAAGTATTATACATAGTGTGGTGAAGTGATACGAGTCCCGGGAGCAGCCTGGCGTGTGTGTAGGCCTACCAGGGGGCTCGGCCCCCCTGTGGCTCGCTGGATGTAAACATGGCGTGACGTCATCATGGACACTGGCGCCTCCCTCCCTCCGACAACAACAAGAGACCACGTGACTCTCAGCTGACCACGTGACTCAGCAGAGCACGTGACTCTAACTACAATATCTACTAAAATGTAAGTACGATCTTATGTGATGTATTAACATAAAGTAATGATATGATTGTCTTTGAGCAGCTCAGTAAGGATAAGGTAGGTGATGGTAGAATCCTTGTTAATAAGTAGTTAAGAAAAGTATTTTGGAATGGTGATATATATATATATATATATATATATATATATATATATATATATATATATATATATATATATATATATATATATATATATATATATATATATATATATATATATATATGTATATTACAAGTATGCCTAATAAATGTGTCTAAGAAACAAGGAGTGGAGAGAGATCTGGGCTGTTGACTTTAGTACAATAGAATAAGAAAAGGTTGTCCTTGCAAAATACCCGGATACTTGTGTCATGTGTCGTGGGAAACGCTTACAGGGATGATACTTGACGTCTGTCAGAGGGGGACACATGCCCAGTATCCTGTAGTTGTGCCCCATCGTGTCGTTACCTGTTTTATCCTCGTGCCTCTGTTGTCCTGTTGAGGCTTTGCACCACACTGCAACCCGTTCTCGCACTTTCGTATAGTCAATATTGACTTATTAAATACGTGCATATGTGACATACTAATTTATTGTGACTATTTTAGTTTACCTTGAAAAGCTTCATAGAAAACACCGACCTTACCTAACCTTCTTAGTATGTTATGATAAGCATCTTATTGCTTCGTAATTACAATTATTACTTAACCTATTATAGGTATAGGTTAAGTAATAATTGTAATTACGAAGCAATAAGATGCTTATCTTAACATACTAAGAAGGTTAGGTAAGGTCGGTGTTTTCTTGCGGTTGGTACTTCGCCTGTACCCCCCCCCTCCCACCCATCCCAGGATACCAATCCCACATGTACCGCACACTGATCAATCCCACTCTCTTGACAACACTGCAAACTCGCCTTTGCTGTTTTTTGCTGCAAAGATTGCACGCTGCAGGAACCATTCTGTGTACGTTGGCATTGTGTTTCAGCATAATATGCTTCCCTTGTCACCATAGAGAGTCCTGGAGCCAGATTCACGAAGCTGTTACGCAAGTACTTACGAACGTGTACACCTTTCCTCAATCTTTGACGGCTTTGGTTACATTTATTAAACAGTTTACAAGCATGAAAATTTGCCAATCAACTGTTTGATTGGCAAATCAAACAGTTGAAGCTCCTGATGCTTCGGAGCTCATTAACTGTTTAATAATTGTAAACAGAGCCGCCAAATATTGAGAAAAGATGTACAGGTTCGTTAGTGCTTGCGTAACTGCTTCGTGAATCTGGCCTCTGGTGGTTACATTATGTCAGGCCTTAACCTGTGCAACAGGTGACGCCTTGGCTCTATCACTCCAATGTCTTAAAATGTATTTTCTTGGCCATTTCCACCGTCATTCACGCTCTACTTCACTGTGGACGGGTCGAAATCTGCTGATAGAGTTGACTTCTCCATTAATCTTCCTTATAAAGCCTTTCTGTTCTACCTTTACCAAGAGACGAGGGTTTTACTGCTGAGTTTAATACTGGGTTATTTCTTATATTCTGAGACAGTTGCTTAAGAAGCTGTGGCTTCCGGTCCCCGTCTCCCAGAAGCAGATTCCTTACTCGCAAAGATGGTTAGCTTCCACCAGTAACAAGTTATGTGTCATCATGTGTGAACCTCGTAGAAGAACCTCGTGTGAAGGGGCCTCGTAGCCTGGTGGATAGCGCGCAGGACTCGTAATTCTGTGGCGCGGGTTCGATTCCCGCACGAGGCAGAAACAAATGGGCAAAAGTTTCTTTCACCCTGAATGCCCCTGTTACCTAGTAGTAAATAGGTACCTGGGAGTTAGTCAGCTGTCACGGGCTGCTTCCTGTGGGTGGAGGCCTGGTCGAGGACCGGGCCGCGGGGACACTAAAGCCCCGAAATCATCTCAAGATAACCTCAAGATCTCAAGATAACCTGTCCTCGGGGAGTGTCTCCTCTGTTCTAAATAAGTCGGAAGGTAGTTAGTGGAAACCGGTCGCCGGTCGGCCGAGCGGACAGCACGCTGGAATTGTGATCCTGTGGTCCTGGGTTCGACCCAAGCGCCGGCAGAGAAACAATGGGCAGAGTTTCTTTCACCCTATGCTCCTGTTACCTAGCAGTAAAATAGGTACCTGGGTGTTAGTCAGCTGTCACGGGCTGCTTCCTGGGGGTGGAGGCCTGGTCGAGGACCGGGCCGCGGGGACACTAAAAAAAAGCCCCGAAATCATCTCAAGATAACCTCAAGATATAACCGTTTCTGGCTAGATTACCACTTAGCACCCTACGTTAACTCGTGGCTTCTTTATGGAGCTGTGACACTGCTCTCAGAAATATTCCTGTTTTTAGGTTTATAGAAAATGTTAGTTATCATTGTTCTTTTCGCACTGTTGTCCCTCGATGCGATTTTGGGTCAATCCATAAACATGTCTCATCTTGTGCTTCTCCTCTCATTTTGGTATCTTGAAAGATGTGTCGATGCTTCAATTTTTTTTTTTTTTTTTTTTTTTTTTTTTGTGATATATACAAGAGTTGTTACATTCTTGTAGAGCCACTTGTAGAGCCTGCCCGAAACGCGTAGCGTTTCGGGCAGGTCCCTGGAATACGATCCCCTGCCGCGAAGAATCGTTATTTCATCCAAGTACACATTTTACTGTTGCGTTAAACAGAGGCTACAGTTAAGGAATTGCGCCCAGTAAATCCTCCCCGGCCAGGATACGAACCCATGACATAGCGCTCGCGGAACGCCAGGCGAGTGTCTTACCACTACACCACGGAGACTGTTAAATTCAATATTCTGTAACAGAGACGCCACTGTGTATACTCTCGTAATCACTGTTCATACATGACTGGATGTAACGTTACAATACATAATAAACATATCAAAAGATTTATATTATAGAAGCAATACTAATTTTTGACAGAAATGTCTCCCTATGTAGAAGATATTAAACAGTTTTCGGTATATGTTCCACAATGCTCCAAAAGCAAGCTATAACTTTTAAGGGAAAACTTTGTTGCCACCAATCACATTGCAGAAAATCCCAAGCCCTCAACAGCCAATCAGAGCTTGTGATATACACGACCAATAGTAGTCCAGCCTCGTTCACAGACACCTGGGGCTAGATTCACGAAAACACTTACGCAAACACCTACGAACCTGTACATCTTTTCTGAATGAACAAATCCACAAGGGCCGTGACGAGGATTCGAACCTGCGCCCTTGTGGATTTGTTCATTTGATGCATCACGTTAGTGTGATCTTTTCTCAATCTTTGGCGGCTTTGTTTACAATTATTAAACAGTTAATGAGCTCGGAAGCACCAGGAGGCTGTTTATAACAATAACAACAGTTGAATGGGAAGTTTTCATGCTTGTAAACTGTTTAATAAATGTAACCAAAGCCGTCAAAGATTGAGGAAAGATGTACACGTTCGTAAGTGCTTGCGTAACTGCTTTCGTGAATCTGGCCCCAGGTGTTGGGAAGGCTGTGGCGCCGCGCCTTCAGTCCCAGGAGTCATGTCGTTAGTAATTATCCGGTTCATGTGTACCCCCAAGTCCGGAACCCCCCCAAGTGTCCGGGAACTCTTGGAACTTTCCCAAGTGTCCGGGAACTCTTGGAACTTTCCCAAGTGTCCATGAACTCTCGGAACTCTTTCCCAAGTGTCCGGGACCCTTGGAACACTTTCCCAAGTGTCCGGGACCCTTGGAACACTTTCCCAAGTGTCCGGGACCCTTGGAACTGTTGGAACTTTCCCAAGTGTCCGGGAACCCTTGGAACACTTTTCCAAGTGTCCAGGAACTCTTGGAACTCTTGGAACTCTTTCCCAAGTGTCCAGGACCCTTGGAACACTTTCCCAAGTGTCCGGGACCCTTGGAACACTTTCCCAAGTGTCCGGGACCCTTGGAACACTTTCCCAAGTGTCCATGAACTCTTGGAACTCTTTCCCAAGTGTCCGGGACCCTTGGAACACTTTCCCAAGTGTCCGGGACCCTTGGAACACTTTCCCAAGTGTCCGGGACCCTTGGAACTGTTGGAACTTTCCCAAGTGTCCGGGAACCCTTGGAACACTTTTCCAAGTGTCCAGGAACTCTTGGAACTCTTGGAACTCTTTCCCAAGTGTCCAGGACCCTCCCCGCCTCCCAAGTTTGGGAACCACGAGTTTTAAGAGTCTTCAGAAACGCGCGGGGCCCCCGACATGTTTAGGCCCTCAACATTAGCAGCGAGACAATGACTGGAACATAATAACTCTATTACCAGACACATTTCGACCCATTGTTGACATTGTTTTGTTTGTTACGTAACGGTTCCTGGTACAATGTTAGTCCGAGAGTAGCTACTAGTCTGACCTTGGCACTTTAACCGGATACAATTAGAGAGAGAGAGAGAGAGAGAGAGGGAGAGGGAGAGAGAGAGGGAGATAGAGGGAGGGAGAGGGAGAGAGAGAGAGAGAGAGAGAGAGAGAGAGAGAGAGAGAGAGAGAGAGAGAGAGGGAGAGGGAGATAGAGGGAGGGAGAGAGAGAGAGAGAGAGAGAGAGAGAGAGAGAGAGAGAGAGAGAGAGAGAGAGAGAGAGAGAGAGAGAGAGGGAGAGGGAGATAGAGGGAGGGAGAGAGAGAGAGAGAGGTAGGTAGTGAAAGCTTATTAGAAGGCAGAGATAGAGAGCAAAGGAGAGACTAGAGATAGAGAGCAAAGGAGAGACTAGAGATAGAGGGCAAAGGAGAGACTAGAAAAGGGAGGAGAGATGGATGATGAAAAAGTAAAGGCAAGCAAGAGACGAAAAGTGCGAGAGAGAGTAAGCGAGAAAGTTAAGCTGGATAATGGATTGAAAGGTGAAAGGAGGAAGAGGCAGAAGAGGAAAATTTTGGAAAATAGTGCATAAAAGTGAGAAAGAAAGACACACAGGGGCCGGTGGTTGAGTGGACAGCACGCTGGGCACGTAATCCTGTGGTCCGGGGTTCGATTCCCAGTGCCGGTGAGAAACAATGGGCAGTTTCTTTCTCCCTGATGCCCCTGTTACCTAGCAGTTAATAGGTACCTGGGAGTTAGACAGCTGTTATGGGCTGCTTACTGGGGGAGGGGGAGGAATTAGTAGTTTGTAACAGTTGGTTGATTGACAGTTGAGAGGCGGGCCGAAAGAGCAGAGCTCAACCCCCCGCAAGCGTAACTAGGTGAATACAACTAGGTGAATACACACACACAAAGGATGGATTATTTATCACTGGTGGGACACGAACAAGGGGACACAGGTGGAAACTGTGAGTACCCACATGAGCCACAGAGACGTTAGAAAGAACTTTTTTCAGTGTCAGAGTAGTTAGTAAATGGAATGCATTAGGCAGTGATGTGGTGGAGGCTGACTCCATATCATAAAATTGACATGGAGTGAATTTATTCTGCTGACTGTGTGTGTGTATGTGTGTGTGTGTGTGGGGGGGGGGGTGTTTGTGTAAGTCTCTTCTGTGGAACAGGATCAACTCCTTTCTGAGAGTCGAGAAATATGCAGTCTGCCCATACGTCTGTCTCTTGTTTGATCTGCCTCTTCGGGTAACTAATCCTCCGCTTTCTTAAGGACACCCAATTTTCATTCTTACGTCTAACAATTCTCAGTATTTACAAAATACATAATATCCTACACAAGCACGCGCAGGATGTCGACTTGTTGCTTCAGCTACTCCACATATAACATTTCAAACGCCGTGTAACGGCTTGAATGTATAGAATCGCAATTTAAACCTGGAATCTATGCAGTTTAATGAGTATAACTATACTGTTGTAAGGAATATAACCGTTATTTGTAGAGGTTATAATCGTTGATTTTACGCATTTAAACGGTTACAATGGAAATAAATGGCTTTAACGGAAAAAAACGGTTTTAACGGAAAAAACGGTTTTAACGGTTTTAACGGAAATAAACGGTTTAAACCAGTATAACTGATGTACCCCTGCTCACCCCTTCTCCCCTCTCTCACCCCTCTCCTGCTCACCCCTCCCCTGCTCACCCCCTTCCCTGCTCACCCCCTTCCCTACTCACCCCCTCCCCAGCCCTCCAAGACACGTAACTGTGTGTGTGTGAAGAATTTACTGCATCTCGAGGAGGCACGAGGCGGAGTGGGGGCAGTGTGTGTGTGGGGGAGGGATAGGGAGAGGGGAAGAGGGGAGGGGTAGGGTGTAGGGCAGGGGCGGGGAGGGGTAGTGTTGCCAATATACCAATTCTCACCCGGAGACAGTGGCGGAAGGTGTAATATATGAAGGCTCTGTCCCCAAGCCGCTGTCGTCAGACGGAGCCAACTAATTGTCTTTCAAACGGGCTAGGTTTTGGATTCCCAGGGGCTAGGCTCTGGCAGCGGTAGGCTCTTTCAGGGCTAGGCTCTGGCTGCGGTAGGCTCTTTCAGGGCTAGGCTCTGGCTGCGCTAGGCTCTTTCAGGGCTAGGCTCTTTCAGGGCTAGGCTCTGGCTGCGGTAGGCTCTGTCAGGGCTATAGGCTCTGGCAGCGGTAGGCTCTTTCAGGGCTAGGCTCTGGCAGCGGTAGGCTCTTTCAGGGCTAGGCTCTGGCTGCGGTAGGCTCTTTCAGGGCTTGGCTCTGGCTGCGGTAGGCTCTTTCAGGGCTAGGCTGTGGCTGCGCTAGGCTCTTTCAGGGCTAGGCTCTGACTGCGGTAGGCTCTTTCAGGGCTAGGCTCTGGCTGCGGTAGGCTCTTTCAGGGCTAGGCTCTGGCAGCGGTAGGCTCTTTCAGGGCTAGGCTGTGGCTGCGCTAGGCTCTTTCAGGGCTAGGCTCTTTCAAGGCTTGGCTCTTTCAGGGCTAGGCTCTTTCAGGGCTTGGCTCTGGCTGCGGTAGGCTCTTTCAGGGCTTGGCTCTGGCTGCGGTAGGCTCTTTCAGGGCTAGGCTGTGGCTGCGCTAGGCTCTTTCAGGGCTAGGTTCTGACTGCGGTAGGCTCTTTCAGGGCTAGGCTTTGGCTGCGGTAGACTCTTTCAGGGCTAGGCTCTGGCAGCGGTAGGCTCTTTCAGGGCTTGGCTCTGGCTGCGGTAGGCTCTTTCAGGGCTAGGCTGTGGCTGCGCTAGTCTCTTTCAGGGCTAGGCTCTGACTGCGGTAGGCTCTTTCAGGGCTAGGCTCTGGCTGCGGTAGGCTCTTTCAGGGCTTGGCTCTGGCTGCGGTAGGCTCTTTCAGGGCTAGGCTGTGGCTGCGCTAGACTCTTTCAGGGCTAGGCTCTGACTGCGGTAGGCTCTTTCAGGGCTAGGCTCTGGCTGCGGTAGGCTCTTTCAGGGCTAGGCTCTGGCAGCGGTAGGCTCTTTCAGGGCTTGGCTCTGGTTGCGGTAGGCTCTTTCAGGGCTAAGCTGTGGCTGCGCTAGGCTCTTTCAGGGCTAGGCTCTGACTGCGGTAGGCTCTTTCAGGGCTAGGCTCTGGCTGCGGTAGGCTCTTTCAGGGCTAGGCTCTGGCTGCGGTAGGCTCTTTCAGGGCTAGGCTCTGGCTGCGCTAGGCTCTTTCAGGGCTATCACTCTCCACCACCTCTATTTCCTGCTATCTCCTCCCACTCTCCCTCCTCTACGCCGCCTACTATCTTCTCATCTTCCTTCTCTCTCTTCCGCCTCCCGCATTCTCCCTGATTTTCCCAGATGATTTACAGCGGCAAAAGTCGGCGGATTTGATTCCCCTGAGTCTCGTTCGAGTTGGAAATGTGTGTGTTGTTTTGTTTGATAAGCATCCGTGACGTGTGTGTGTGTGGGGGGGGGGGAGGATGATAGGAGCAGTCTCCCCCACCACACACACTCCAACACTCTCCACTCAGCGCTGTCACTCAGCGCAGCCGTCCTCTGGGTGTGTGTCTCAGTCTCAGGAAACTATGGAGCTGCGCTCCAGTTGTCGGTCTGGAGTGGCCTCTCCAGGGCGCAAAGCCAGGGTAGGTTGATACGGGGGAGAAGCTGTTACCCATGCAGCAGGTTGCGGAGGGGGACAAAGAGTGATTACTGGTTCACTTTGTAACTCCGATGACACTTTTGTGATGGTTGAAGTGATGTGCTTCAGCTGGTGTAGCTGTGTACGCTCCCAGACGGAACTCGTCAAATTCAATGCAGGAACAAACGGATGATAATTTGACTAACTTTTCTGGCATGGCTTATAAAATGCACACGATATGTGTACATGTTGGACGCGCACGCGCACACACACACATGGTGGAGGCTGACTCCATACACAGTTTCAAGTGTAGATATGATAGAGCCCAATAGGCTCAGGAATCTGTACACCTGTTGATTGACGGTTGAGAGGCGGGACCAAAGAGCCAGAACTCAACCCCCGCAAACACAACTAGGTGAGTACACACACACACTCACACACACACACACTCACACACACAGGGGAATCGACCTGCTCAGGGGAATCGACCGGGTAAACAAGGACGAACTTTTCAACACTGGTGGGACGCGAACAAGGGGACACAGGTGGAAGCTGAGTACCCAAATGAGCCACAGAGACGTTAGAAAGAACTTTTTCAGTGTCAGAGTAGTTAGCAAATGGAATGCATTAGGAAGTGATGTGGTGGAGGCTGACTCCATTCACAGTTTCAAATGTAGATATGATAGAGCCCAATAGGCTCAGGAATCTGTACACCAGTTGATTGACGGTTGAGAGGCGGGACCAAAGAGCCAGAGCTCAACCCCCGCAAGCACAATTAGGTGAGTACAATTAGGTGAGTACACACACACTCACACACACACACACACACACACACACACAGACAGACAGACAGACACACACACACACACACACACACACACACACACACACACACACACACACACACACAGACAGACACACACACACACACACACACACACACACACACACACACACACGCACGCACACACACACACACACACAAAGTACAGGTAGATGTTTTAATAAAAGTATCACAGACCTCTGTATCATGCAGTAGTTTCAAAATTAATTAAAACCACTATGAGAATTTAATTTCACAGTTGAAATTACCCTCGACATTTTTTTTTTCAAGGAGACAAATGGAAGGAATATAATTTTAAAACCCTGCCAATATATCTCAGTATAAGTATATGACTGATATCCACAAAGATATCAGTCATATACATATACTAAGATATCAAAGACTGATATGAACACAAAGGACCTATTTCATGCATGAAATAATTTACAAAAACTAAGATAATATAACTTAGTGATTAATGTAGCAATCAGGTATTGCACAAGGGGGGTCAGGATGTTGTAACTATTGATCACTCTTAAGGTCATTTGACCTGGGGTCAGATTCACGAAGCAGTTACGCAAGCACCTACGAACCTTGTACATCTTTTCTCAATCTTTGGCGGCTTTGTTTACGATTATTAAACAGTTAATGAGCTCCGAAGCACCAGGAGGCTGTTTATAACAATAACAACAGTTGATTGGCAAGTTTTCATGCTTGTAAACTGTTTAATAAATGTAAACAAAGCCGTCAAAGATCGAGGAAAGATGTACACGTTCGTAAATACTTGCCTAACTGCTTCGTGAATCTGGCCCCTTGTTCGTAAGTACTATGGGGGCCAGGAAACTATGAGGGAAAGCGCCAAGCCATTACGACTATATAGCACTGGGAAAGGGTCAGGATAAGGATTTGGGATGGGACGGAGGGGAAGAAATGGCGCCCAACCACATGTAGACCGTCGGGGGATTGAACGCCGACCTGCATGAAGCTCTACCGTCGCTCTACCGTCCAGCCCAAGTGTTTGGGCATTTAGGAGGAAGTGAATCATTGAAACATATATTTATTACCATTATTACTCGGCTTTATTGCAAATACTATATTATACATTGCGTTTATTGTGCATTCATGCCGCGCAGCCAAAATACGTGACTCTAAACCGGGACATGGTATTGGAGACTCCCCCTCCCCCCACCCCTAACCCCCCACCCCCACCACTTCCCCTACCCCCCTCCCCCCTCCCATCCCCCCACCCCTTCCCCTACCCCCCTCCCCCCTCCCATCAGGGGAGGTCCCGCCTTAAGTCGGTGAAGCCTCTGACTGCGGAGGTTTCCTTATTCAAAGGAAAGCTTGAATCTCCTTCAAGTGTTAGGACACTTGAAGGAGATTACAAGTGGAAATGAAAGGACGATAAGGAGAGGATAAAGGGGACGATAAGGAGAGGATAAAGTGGACGATAAGGAGAGGATAAAGAGGACGATAAGGAGAGGATAAAGGGGACGATAAGGAGAGGATAAAGGGGACGATAAGGAGAGGATAAAGAGGACGATAAGGAGAGGATAAAGTGAACGATAAGGAGAGGATAAAGAGGACGATAAGGAGAGGATAAAGGGGACGATAAGGAGAGGATAAAGGGGACGATAAGGAGAGGATAAAGAGGACGATAAGGAGAGGATATAGAGGACGATAAGGAGAGGATAAAGAGGACGATAAGGAGAGGATAAAGAGGACGATAAGGAGAGGATAAAGGGGACGATAAGGAGAGGATAAAGAGGACGATAAGGAGAGGATTTAGAGGACGATAAGGAGAGGATAAAGAGGACGATAAGGAGAGGATGAAGAGGACGATAAGGAGAGGATAAAGTGGACGATAAGGAGAGGATAAAGAGGACGATAAGGAGAGGATATAGAGGACGATAAGGAGAGGATAAAGAGGACGATAAGGAGAGGATAAAGAGGACGATAAGGAGAGGATAAAGAGGACGATAAGGAGAGGATAAAGGGGACGATAAGGAGAGGATAAAGAGGACGATAAGGAGAGGATATAGAGAACGATAAGGAGATTATAAAGAGGACGATAAGGAGAGGATAAAGAGGACGATAAGGAGGACGATAAGGAGAGGATAAAGAGGACGATAAGGAGAGGATAAAGAGGACGATAAGGAGAGGATATAGAGGACGATAAGGAGAGGATAAAGAGGACGATAAGGAGAGGATAAAGAGGACGATAAGGAGAGGATAAAGGGGACGATAAGGAGAGGATAAAGAGGACGATAAGGAGAGGATATAGAGGACGATAAGGAGAGGATAAAGAGGACGATAAGGAGAGGATGAAGAGGACGATAAGGAGAGGATAAAGTGGACGATAAGGAGAGGATAAAGTGGACGATAAGGAGAGGATAAAGAGGACGATAAGGAGAGGATAAAGGGGACGATAAGGAGAGGATAAAGTGGACGATAAGGAGAGGATAAAGTGGACGATAAGGAGAGGATAAAGGGGACGATAAGGAGAGGATAAAGTGGACGATAAGGAGAGGATAAAGTGGACGATAAGGAGAGGATAAAGAGGACGATAAGGAGAGGATAAAGTGGACGATAAGGAGAGGATAAAGTGGACGATAAGGAGAGGATAAAGTGGACGATAAGGAGAGGATAAAGAGGACGATAAGGAGAGGATAAAGTGGACGATAAGGAGAGGATAAAGTGGACGATAAGGAGAGGATAAAGTGGACGATAAGGAGAGGATAAAGAGGGAACGCAATATTCGTGATAAAGAGAGGAAAAACAAGAGAGGCCGAGAGTGTGTGACAACACAGCGTGACAAGACTGGTGACGGAGCAGCACACACCGTCACACACTGACAGGTGTGTAGGCAGGTGTGTGACGGAGGTGGGCCCTCACCTTTAACACAACCATCTCCCCCCCCCCTCACACACCTTCCTCACGCTGCGAGGCTTCAAACATCACATCAAAGCCCCCACGAAGCCCACCCCCACACGAAGCCCCCCACACCACACAAAGGCCTCCCCCCGAGGTGAAAACCTCTCGCTCCATCACTGTAAACACTGTGACGTCATCATTAAACAAAATGCCCTGACCAAGAATTGTGGAGAAAGTAAACAAAAGGTGTGTGGGGGGTGTGGGGGAATGTTGGGGTGGTTGTGGGAGGTGTGGGGGGTGTTGGGGTGGTTGTGGGAGGTGTGTGAGGGGGTTGTGGGGGTGTGGGGGAGTGTTGGGGTGGTTGTGGTAGGTTTGGGGGAGTGTTGCCAAGTTTTGTATATCGGCGTCCATAATTGGGCCTCATATATCATAGCAGTATATCGTATATTACAACAGGATATCGTATATGATAGCAGTATATCGTATACGGATTGCCTGCTATCGTTCCTCCCAATAATTAACTTATCTGTTTATTGAACGGAATCGAAAAGTATTAAATGTATTAAATCTGCTGGAAGTGTTGCATTATACACCAGGTGATTGGGCCGTCAGTATCTATGGTAACTGATTAGGGACTCTATAATCCCCAATACACTGAATTTCCCAATTACACTGAAGCTACAAATCCTACAAAAATAAATCTGTATTATTTCAAAGAGGTAATGGAAAATAAATTGCTTTAAATTGTTTCGTAAGTGAAGTATCAGGGGAAAAAGTCAAGCCATTACGACTATATAGCACTGGGAAGGGGTCAGGATAAGGATTTGGGATGGGACGGGGGGAAGGAATGGTGCCCAACCACTTGGGCCGGACGGTAGAGCGACGGTCTGGCTTCGTGCAGGTTGGCGTTCAATCCCCGACCGTCCACACAAGTGGTTGGGCACCATTCCTTTCCCTCCGTCCCATCCCAAATCCTTATCTTAACCCCTTCCCAGTGCTACATAGTCGTAATGGCTCGGCGCTTTCTCCTGATAATTCCCTTCCATTCCTGAGTTTATTGACCAAAACGTTTTTACCTTTGAAAGGAGGGTTAATGTGGGGGGGGGGGGAGAAAGGGGATGCCACCACCTATTCACTCCTAATGGGGTCATATTTGCCCCCATTTTAAATTATTTTGAATTCAGCCAGCCGCATAATTTTTGATGACGCAATTTACTCCAAATTCGAAAGCTGTGTTGATTGAAAAGCAAGACTCAGTAGCCTTCCCTAGGAGCCTCAGTAGTAGAAAGGATGGTATTCTCAGTAGCAAGTCCAGGACTATCCTGGAGTAGTTGTTGGTGCCTTGTTGATATCCAGGATAGCAAAGGATAGCCCTGAGTAGCCTAGTGCAGGGTAGATTAGACTATAAACGCCTAAGAAACACAAACCGAAACTGTCTCTATTTTCCGCTTGTTACAACTTGTAATAAAGTTGTTACATCTTGGCTTAACGTGTTTATGACGTATTAGAACGTTGTTACAACTTGCTATATTGGTTGTTATAACTGGTTAGGAGGTGCTAAAACTTGTTCGAACGTTGTACCAACGTCGTAGTTTCGGTGTGTGTTTGGTGGGTTAAGGGACCCAAATAGTGTCCTAGGCTACTCTCAGGAGATGAAGGAGTCAGGACTTACACCTCACTACTTGACAGTTGACGGAAGTTTGACACAATGATTGATTGATGAACATTAAACCAGGCTCAAGAGATGACACGGGCATGAGTAACCCGCAGGTTGACACACAAATGTACTCACCTAGTTGTGCTTGCGGGGGTTGAGCTCTGGCTCTTTTGGTCCCGCCTCTCAACCGTCAATCTACTGATGTACAGATTCCTGAACCTACTGGGCTCCATATCATATCTACAAAAATACACACTCGAATACACTTTGTCCACACACCTAGTGTATATATACACCTACACCCTGTATACACACCACTACACACCACACTCGACTTGGAAAAGATTTAAAAAAAATTAAGCAGAACTTGACTGTGGAAAAAGTGAATATACTCGCAGTTGTAAACTCCGAACAGTGGAGTTCATGCCAGTAAAAGTGTAACTCTTCTCACTTATACTACCAAGACAGGCCTGTGAGACGCCCTGCTCCTTCACCTACGGGATGTCCCACTTTTATAAGTAGATTCAACCACCACTTATTGGATTTTTTGTCGACGTTTTGCATCCTTGAATATGTAATTTATTTTTTTCTCTTGATTAGTCATATTTCTCTTCCCCCTTTTATGGGAATATGATTGAGAAGCTTTGAGCATCGCGGGATGCTCCTCTTACAAAGACAGGTGAGCATAGTGGGATGCTCCTCTTACAAAGACAGGTGAGCATAGTGGGATGCTCCTCTTACAAAGACAGGTGAGCATAGTGGGATGCTCCTCTTACAAAGACAGGTGAGCATAGTGGGATGCTCCTCTTACAAAGACAGGTGAGCATAGTGGGATGCTCCTCCCACAGCATCAGGCAATGATGCTCTCTCAGCATCCGGCAATGATGCTCAGATTAGCATCATGATTGCTCTTCACATCCCCTGACTAATCTGCCTCGCTGAGCCCCAGGAAAAAGAGCAGGAGAAGAGGAAGATATTATGCAAATGAGATGATGGATAAAACAGCCTCTTCACTCCCTCATCACAAGGACATGAGGGGACCCGCTGTGAGACATGAGGTGTCATGAACATTCCTATTTCAACACACAGGGAGCCGGTCGGCCGAGCGGACAACACGCTGTACTTGTGATCCTGTGGTCCTGGGTTCGATCCCTGGCGCCGGCGAGAATCAATGGGCAGAGTTTCTTTCACTCTATGCCCCTGTTACCTAGCAGTAAAATAGGTACTTGGGAGTTAGTCAGCTGTCACGGGTTGCTTCCTGGGGGTGGAGGACCGGGCCGCGGGGACACTAAAAAAAAAAAAAGCCCCGAAATCATCTCAAGATAACCTCAAGAAGATACACACCATGTCGGGTGTATAATACAGCTACAAAATCATTGCATGTGTGGGGTCATACTCGTCTTCTGACCTGGTCAAAAATATACAATTAATGTATACAGCAACATGTTCAGAGTCCGAATTACTATTTTTTTTTCAGTCTTCAAGAGTCGTTTACAGTATTTTTAAATACAGGAAAGTTGTATTGTTGTGTAAACAGTCGCAAGTTGAGCCATGCACAACCGAGACGAGACTGACATTTGAATATCTAAGCTTCATTCTAAAGTCTAAATCTACATTCTAAAGTCTAAATCTACATTCTAAAGTCTAAATCTACATTCTAAAGTCTAAATCTACATTCTAAAGTCTAAATCTACATTCTAAAGTCTAAATCTACATTCTAAAGTCTAAATCTACATTCTAAAGTCTAAATCTACATTCTAAAGTCTAAATCTACATTCTAAAGTCTAAATCTACATTCTAAAGTCTAAAGCTAAAGAGTTGACACAGTTGAAAGCTCTGCACTGGACCAGGATATAGGCCTTAAAAAATAACATGGCCTAACTAGCACACAATGTTTTGCTTCAAATTACACCGTTGAGTCTATGACACGACACAAACATTGGATCATAAGTGAACGAAACATTTTGAGAAAAGACTTCGTGACCAGACTTAATCCTGCTAAGGGGGTGAACAAATAGCGGGAATATTAGTAGATCGTTAGTAGACGGCGGCTGTGGAGAGTATTTCAGTATCGTGGAGAGAAGGGGGAACCTGCTGCATGGGTAAGAGCTTCCCTGCATGGGTAACAGCTTCCCTGCATGGGTAACAGCTTCGCTGCATGGGTAACAGCTTCCCTGCATGGGTAACAGCTTCGCTGCATGGGTAACAACTTCGCTGCATGGGTAACAACTTCGCTGCATGGGTAACAACTTCGCTGCATGGGTAACAGCTTCGCTGCATGGGTAACAACTTCCCTGCATGGGTAACAGCTTCGCTGCATGGGTAACAACTTCGCTGCATGGGTAACAGCTTCGCTGCATGGGTAACAACTTCGCTGCATGGGTAACAACTTCCCTGCATGGGTAACAGCTTCCCTGCATGGGTAACAGCTTCGCTGCATGGGTAACAACTTCGCTGCATGGGTAACAGCTTCCCTGCATGGGTAACAGCTTCCCTGCATGGGTAACAGCTTCGCTGCATGGGTAACAACTTCGCTGCATGGGTAACAACTTCGTTGCATGGGTAACAGCTTCGCTGCATGGGTAACAGCTTCGCTGCATGGGTAACAACTTCGCTGCATGGGTAACAGCTTCGCTGCATGGGTAACAACTTCGCTGCATGGGTAACAGCTTCGCTGCATGGGTAACAGCTTCGCTCCATGGGTAACAGCTTCGCTCCATGGGTAACAGCTTCGCTGCATGGGTAACAACTTCGCTGCATGGGTAACAACTTCGCTGCATGGGTAACAACTTCGCTGCATGGGTAACAACTTCGCTGCATGGGTAACAGCTTCGCTGCATGGGTAACAACTTCGCTGCATGGGTAACAGCTTCGCTGCATGGGTAACAACTTCGCTGCATGGGCAACAGCTTCGCTGCATGGGTAACAACTTCGCTGCATGGGTAACAACTTCGCTGCATGGGTAACAGCTTCTCCATATCGACACACCCAGGCTTTGCGCCCTGGAGAGGACACTCCAGCATCGACAATTAGAGGGCAAGTCCATAGCCTAACGAGACTGTTCCACCAAGTGTCAGTATTTTATTATACAGCCAAGACCAGCTGCCGCTCTTGTATCATACAGTAAGCACGTTCTCTACCGCCTGCAACGGTTGTATTATACACCAACACCTGTACAACAGTGGGTATATGATACAACTGTAGCAGGCGGTGGTGCGGGTGTTAGGTGTATGGTAGCCAACACCTGCCCCAACACCTCCCCTAACACCTGCGACAACACCTGCCCTCAACACCTGCCTCAACACCACCAACACCTGCCCCAACACCTGCCACAGTTGTCAGTCATAAACACAATATTTTAAACACAACCACCAAATTGTTAAATGGAACATGACAGAATGATTTACTAGATCAGTGTCGCTACCACACAGTATGATACACACACAGTTCGATTTGTGTTACGTATGTAGGTTAGGTTAGGTTAGGTTAGGTTAGCATTTTAAAAGCACCGAATTGCCATCTGTGGTTGATAGTTCAATAAACCCCTGAACTATGTGTTTAACACATCTCTCACTCTGTCCATGGAGGACAGAAGAAAATGTATATATTACTGGTTAGCATTGTAAATGTCTGGCCACGTCTGTGGTAGAAAATAATAATAATAATAATAATAAAAAACAGTTTGATAAACTGGTGCATAGTGAGTTATACACTATAAGTGTCGGCAGGATCGAGCTCATAGCTCTTGGACCCCGCCTTTCTAACCTTCGGATGTCTCATGTAGCGAATTCGGGCCTATGTTCCTGCAGTCATAGCTCTACTACATATATATTTATATATACTACACTACATACAGAAATCACAATTGCTTGATGCATCAAATGATCAAATCCACAAGGGCCGTGACGTGGTTTTGTGTCTCGGAGAGGCTGCAGGATCTAAGTAAGGTCTGTAGAATTTCTGATTGCAATTCTTTTACCATGTCGTAGCTCAGTCGATTAAGGCAGCGTCTGGGATGCTCTCGGACATAGGTTCGAACCCTCGTCACGGCCCTTTTGGATTTGATCATATATACTACATTTCTACTATCTTATATCTCCCCAGGGTGTAGCCCGTAGCGGCGGTCTAGCTCCCAGATACCGTTTACTGCTGGGTGTATAGAGGTATCAGGTGAAGGAAACTGCCTGTTTGTTTCCGCCATCGCCGGGGATCGATGCCCGGAGCATTGGAGTATGAATGCCAAGCGCAGTCCACTCAGCCAGCAGGCCCCCCACTACTCTGTGTGTGTGTGTGTGTGTGTGTGTGTGTGTGTACGTGTGCATGTGCGTGCGCGTGTGTATACGTTTGTGTTTGAAAATCATACATTTTATGAAGCTGATCATAATAAAGTTACCACAGACCCCATAGGTCATCATCTGAGTCATCACATAACTGATGACTCAAGTCATCACGTAATAACTCATCACTTACCCAACTACCATTAAAATCCTCCACTAGGAAGGGGCAACAATGGCTGCCTTAAACTTACCCACCAAACTTACCCAACAGATTACCCAGGAGAACAAAGTTAGCTGAGAATCATATTAAGAAGTTTCTTCCAGTATTCTTAACTACGCTCCTAGGGAGATGAACCACAAGGTATCTATCCCTCAAGTCTAGCCCTCTATCCACCAGTAATTATCCACACTATCCGCATGTCAATCTATCTACATATCTCTTTGTATCCACGTGTCACTCTCTCCAGGGGACTAGTAATTTTATCTTTATATCTATCCACCAATAGACAGGGACTAGCCAATTATCCATAGTAACTATTCAGTATATATATCCATTTATCCACCAGTAAATATGTGGGGTTTATTGATTGTTGTATTGAGATATAAGGTTATGATATTATCTATCAATATCTATCAATATCTATCCATTTTCTAGTAATGGACCACGGGGGGGGGGGGAGACTGTACGTGGTCCAGCACCACCAATGGACCAAGGACTGTACGTAGTCCAGCATCACCATGGACCAGGGGACTGTACGTGGTCCAGCACCACCATGGACCACTGACTGTACGTGGTCCAGTACCACCATGGACCAGTGCCTGTACGTGGTCCAGCACCACCAGGGACTGTACGTGGTCCAGCACCACCATGGACCAGTGCCTGTACGTGGTCCAGTACCACCAGGGACTGTACGTGGTCCAGCACCACCATGGACCAGGGACTGTACGTGGTCCAGCACCACCATGGACCAGGGACTGTACGTGGTCCAGCACCACCATGGACCAGTGACTGTACGTGGTCCAGCACCACCATGGACCAGGGACTGTACGTGGTCCAGCACCACCATGGACCAGGGGACTGTACGTGGTCCAGCACCACCATGGACCAGGGACTGTACGTGGTCCAGCACCACCATGGACCAGGGACTGTACGTGGTCCAGCACCACCAATAGACCAGGGACTGTACGTGGTCCAGCACCACCATGGACCAGGGGACTGTACGTGGTCCAGCACCACCATGGACCAGGGGACTGTACGTGGTCCAGCACCACCATGGACCAAGGACTGTACGTGGTCCAGCACCACCATGGACCAGGGACTGTACGTGGTCCAGCACCACCAATAGACCAGGGACTGTACGTGGTCCAGCACCACCATGGACCAGGGGACTGTACGTGGTCCAGCACCACCATGGACCAGGGGACTGTACGTGGTCCAGCACCACCATGGACCAGGGACTGTATGTGGTCCAGCACCACCATGAACCAGGGGACTGTACATGGTCCAGTACCACCATGGACCAGGGACTGTACGTGGTCCAGCACCACCATGGACCAGGGACTGTACGTGGTCCATCACCACCATGAACCAGGGGACTGTGGTCCAGCACCACCATGGACCAGGGACTGTACGTGGTCCAGCACCACCCTGAACCAGGGGACTGTACGTGGTCCTGCACCACCAATGGACCAGGGACTGTACGTGGTCCAGCACCACCATGGACCAGGGACTGTACGTGGTCCAGCACCACCATGGACCAGGGACTGTACGTGGTCCATCCCCACCATGGACCATGGGACTGTACGTGGTCCAGCACCACCATGGACCAGGGACTGTACGTGGTCCAGCACCACCATGGACCAGGGGACTGTACGTGGTCCAGCACCACCAATGGACCAGGGGACTGTACGTGATCCATCCCCACCATGGACCATGGAACTGTACGTGGTCCAGCACCACCATGGACCAGGGACTGTACGTGGTCCAGCACCACCATGAACCAGGGGACTGTACGTGGTCCAGCACCACCATGGACCAGGGGACTGTACGTGGTCCAACACCACCAATGGACCAGGGACTGTACGTGGTCCAGCCCCACCATGGACCAGGGACTGTACGTGGTCCAGCACCATGAATATAGGACAATTACTATTCCATTCAGGGAATCTGAGGGAAAACGGATCTCAAATGAGAAAACTTTCCCTATTTCCCTGTGAATATCAACGTTCCAGCGATGAAATTACTTTCAAAGTCTGACTGAGTGTGTACAGTGAAATTAAATTTTCAGAAATATTTTCATCTTCGGCTATTAAATTTCGACCGTAAGCAGAATATTCTGTAATGAAGAATAATTCATTAATTTGGTTCTTGAGAATGTCAGTAAGAACGCTCTGGAAGCTGTGTTCCGTTAACCGAATTCAAATTTTGAAGCGTTCGTCCGTACGTTAAATTCCGGTGATCATTTGAAATGAAAAGCAGTTTGAAATTGGCGCCTTCTCGAACTATTGTCATTAGGACTAAGTTAGGTTAGTTTCGTAGGCTTTTTGAGTAGTCAAAAACAACTTCAAATTTTACGTTTGTCAAAATCCAGTTAATGAGTCTGCATGAATCTATAATTTGGATTTGGATCGGCTATTGTCGGCTTCCAATCACCACGACTCGTGTCGACTACAGGAAAACCAATCACAGAGCCTCCTGGGCGTCGCACGCTTAACAGCCGGTGGTGGTAATGAGGTCATTCTCAATATCTGCCTCCAGATACAACCCTCTGGAAGCTGGAACTGGAAGCAATAATAGACGCCAGAAGGAGAACCTATGGGTTTATTGTCGCCCCTTCCAACCCCTCGCCTGGATCCTGTGCATCGACTTAATTGGTCTTTGGAACCTCTGCAACCATCGTTCCAGGTAGTAATTTCTAGAACCATCGTTCCAGGTAGATATTTCCAGAACGATCGTTCCAGGTAGTAATTTCCAGGACGATCGTTCCAGATAGATATTTCCAGAAAGATCGTTCCAGATAGCCATTTCCATCGTTCCAGATATCCATTTCCAGAACGATCGTTCCAGATAGCCATTTCCAGGACGATCGTTCCAGATAGTCATTTCCAGAACGATCGTTCCAGATAGCCATTTCCAGGACGATCGTTCCAGATAGCCATTTCCATCGTTCCAGATATCCATTTCCAGAACGATCGTTCCAGATAGCCATTTCCAGGATGATCGTTCCAGATAGTCATTTCCAGAACGATCGTTCCAGATAGCCATTTCCAGGACGATCGTTCCAGATAGCCATTTCCAGGACGATCGTTCCAGATAGCTATTTCCAGGACGATCGTTCCAGATAGCCATTTCCAGGACGATCGTTCCAGATAGCTATTTCCAGAACCATCGTTCCAGATAGCTATTTCCAGAACCATCGTTCCAGATAGCCATTTCCAGAACCGTCGTTCCAGATAGCCATTTCCAGAACCATCGTTCCAGATAGCCATTTCCAGAACCGTCGTTCCAGATAGCCATTTCCAGAACGATCGTTCCAGATAGCCATTTCCAGGACGATCGTTCCAGATAGCCATTTCCAGGACGATCGTTCCAGATAGCCATTTCCAGAACCGTCGTTCCAGATAGCCATTTCCAGGACGATCGTTCCAGATAGCCATTTCCAGGACGATCGTTCCAGATAGCCATTTCCAGAACCATCATTCCAGATAGCTATTTCCAGGACGATTTAGGCCTCTCTGCCTCATCCCACCTTTAATCTTAAGTTCCTCAAACACCGTCTTGGAAACTTATCTTGAACTTTACCAAGATTATGCACCCCCAAAGTGGGGAACTTGGCCCTAGACATTTGCTAAGTTAATAAAGTCTGCGGGGTAGGAAACATATCTTAGGAGCGGAGAGGGGGGAGGGTGTCAAATCTGGGAGTGGGGAGATGATTGACAGAGGGGGGAGAGGGGGTTTCCACCCTGGGGAAAACGTGTCAAAGCTTGACACCTTCAGGGAAGGTGTCAAGGCTGAAGGAGAGATAAGGAAGCTTCAGGGGGAGGTGTCAAGGCTGAAGGAGAGATAAGGAAGCTTCAGGGAAGGTGTCAAGGCTGAAGGAGAGATAAGGAAACTTCAGGGGGAGGTGTCAAGGCTGAAGGACAGATAAGGAAGCTTCAGGGAAGGTGTCAAGGCTGAAGGAGAGATAAGGAAGCTTCAGGGGGAGGTGTCAAGGCTGAAGGAGAGATAAGGAAGCTTCAGGGAAGGTGTCAAGGCTGAAGGAGAGATAAGGAAGCTTCAGGGAAGGTGTCAAGGCTGAAGGAGAGATAAGGAAGCTTCAGGGAAGGTGTCAAGACTGAAGGAGAGATAAGGAAGCTTCAGGGAAGGTGTCAAGGCTGAAGGAGAGATAAGGAAGCTTCAGGAAGGTGTCAAGGCTGAAGGAGAGATAAGGAAGGTTCAGGGAAGGTGTCAAGGCTGGAGGAGAGATAAGGAAGGTTCAGGGAAGGTGTCAAGGCTGAAGGAGAGATAAGGAAGGTTCAGGGAAGGTGTCAAGGCTGAAGGAGATATAAGGAAGGTTCAGGGAAGGTGTCAAGGCTGGAGGAGAGATAAGGAAGGTTCAGGGAAGGTGTCTGTCTCCCATACAGCACAAGGCATAATTACAAGAGATAAGCGAGCCATTACCACCTGTTGCTCTGAACACAATTACACTCCATTGACTCTAATGTGAGCCAATTAGTGCTTCATTAAATTTTGTATCGACATGTATTAATTAAAAAAAAGGATACTAATTAAACAGAACACTAAGGTGAGCCTCTATGTCCTGGAACACTTTTTGTACCTGTTGTTCCAGCATCACCTGTCTGTCTTGGCTGGCAGCGGGGGGGGGGGGGGAGGGGTAGGGATTTATCTCCATGTGAGGTCTCCCCCCCTCACCCCCCCACACACACTCAACATGGTGCAACTCACACTACACTACACCACACACACACACCAGTTGATTGAGAGTTGAGAGGCGGGACCAAAGAGCCAGAGCTCAACCCCCCGCAAGCACAACTAGGTGAACACACACTGTAAAGGCAGTGTGATAGCCGGGTAGTGTTGTGTAGTGTGAGGTACTGTAGAAGGTGAGCCCAAATGCTACGACACAAACCTTGGCGTCATAAAAACCAGAGCAAGCCTTACTGTTTGTGGAGGAGCTGGGGCGGAAAATGTTATGCTTCAAGTTGTTTACACAGAGCTCCCTGGCTCTCTCTCTCTCTCTCTCTCTCTCTCTCTCTCTCTCTCTCTCTCTCTCTCTCTCTCTCTCTCTCTCTCTCTCTCTCTCTCTCTCTCTCTCTCTCTCCCTCTCTCTATCTTTGGCTGTCTCTCCATCGCTCTCTTTCGCTCTCTCCCTCTCTCTTTCTTTGGCTCTCTCCCTCTCTCTCTTTGGCTCTCTCTCCCTCTCTCTCTTTGGCTCTCTCTCTCTCTCTCTTTGGCTCTCTCTCCCTCTCTCTCTTTGGCTCTCTCCCTCTCTCTCTTTGGCTCTCTCCCTCTCTCTCTCTTTGGCTCTCTCCCTCTCTCTCTTTGGCTCTCTCTCCCTCTCTCTCTTTGGCTCTCTCTCCCTCTCTCTCTTTGGCTCTCTCCCTCTCTCTCTTTGGCTCTCTCCCTTTCTCTCTTTGGCTCTCTCTCCCTCTCTCTCTTTGGCTCTCTCCCTCTCTCTCAATCTCACTTCAGCTATCTCTCCCTCTCTCTCTCCCCCTCTACAATCTCCCTCTCTCTTTGGTTATCTCTCACTCTCCCTCTCTCTCCTTCTCTCTCCCTCTCAGGCTTCTCTCCTCCCTCCCTCCCCCAGGGCAGCTGCCAATAAACCCCGGGGAGAAATATCGGGGCCGGTGAGGTGCACGGAACACACTTTGTGGAGAAATGTGTCGGCTTCCACACCGGCCTTTTTGTTTGTAGTTTGTGAATAATATTGTTGCTGGGGGGCGCCGCTCCCTCCTTCCTCAGGGGCGCCGCCCCCGCCTTCCTCAGGGGCGCCGCCCCCGCCTTCCTCAAGGGCGCCGCCCCCTCCTTCCTCAAGGGCGCCGCCCCCTCCTTCCTCAAGGGCGGTCTTCTGATGCCTTCCTATATCATCATATTTGCTACACGCTCTGATATATATATATATATATATATATATATATATATATATATATATATATATATATACATATATATATATATATATATATATATATATATATATATATATATATATATATATATCTGAGTATATTGAAAGAGAGGTAGGAATCACCTCACCTACAAGGCAGAAACCCCACCTACAAGGCAGAAACCTCACCTACAAGGCAGAAACCTCACCTACAAGGCAGAAACCTCACCTACAAGGTAGAAACCTTGCCTACAAGGTAGAAACCTCACCTACAAGGCAGAAACCTCACCTACAAGGCAGAAACCTCACCTACAAGGCAGAAACCTCACCTACAAGGCAGAAACCTCACCTACAAGGCAGAAACCTCACCTACAAGGCAGAAACCTCACCTACAAGGCAGAAACCTCACCTACAAGGCAGAAACCTCACCTACAAGGCAGAAACCCCACCTACAAGGTAGAAACCTCACCTACAAGGCAGAAACCTCACCTACAAGGCAGAAACCTCACCTACAAGGCAGAAACCTCACCTACAAGGCAGAAACCCCACCTACAAGGTAGAAACCTCACCTACAAGGTAGAAACCTCACCTACAAGGCAGAAACCTCACCTACAAGGCAGAAACCTCACCTACAAGGCAGAAACCTCACCTACAAGGCAGAAACCTCACCTACCATGAGGTTTCTCTAGTTTCCCAAACCTCATCTTCCTTCACCAGGTGAAGGAAGAGCAAGAACGCGTCTGAAAGAAAAGAAAGACTAAATAGGATAGACAAAGGAGACGAACAAGAAAAATTTGCTCTTAAGAGGATAAGAAAAGATGCCGAGACTGGCCGAGGAAAATGTATAATACGACACCAAGAGTAAGCCTGGAGGACAACCTGGAACACTGGAGGACAACCTGGAACACTGGAGGACAACCTGGAACACTGGAGGACAACCTGGAACACTGGGGGACA
>NC_091237.1:15850035-15880035 GCF_040958095.1 Procambarus clarkii | reverse complement strand
TATACCTCCCTGAAGGGTGAGTTATACCCCCCTGAAGGGTGAGTTATACCCCCCTGAAGGGTGAGCTATACCTCCCCTGAAGGGTGAGTTATTCCCCCCCCTGAAGAGTGAGTTATACCTCCCCTGAAGGGTGAGTTATACCCCCCTGAAGGGTGAGTTATACCCCCCTGAAGGGTGAGTTATACCCCCCTGAAGGGTGAGTTATACCCCCCTGAAGGGTGAGCTATACCTCCCCTGAAGGGTGAGTTATACCTCCCCTGAAGGGTGAGTTATACCCCCCTGAAGGGTGAGTTATACCCCCCTGAAGGGTGAGTTATACCCCCCCTGAAGGGTGAGTTATACCCCCCTGAAGGGTGAGTTATAACCCCCTGAAGGGTGAGTTATACCCCCCTGAAGGGTGAGTTATACCCCCCTGAAGGGTGAGTTATACCCCCCTGAAGGGTGAGTTATACCCCCCTGAAGGGTGAGTTATACCCCCCTGAAGGGTGAGTTATACCCCCCTGAAGGGTGAGTTATACCCCCCTGAGGGTGTAGAGTATATGCTGCCTCCATGGTGCTAAGGAGCGGCTTTGTTAGTGCTGTTGTATGTGTTACCTATCTCCCTCCCTGCTTCCCTCCCTTTGTCCCTCCCTTCTTCCCTGCCTTACTACTCCCTCCCTCCCTCCCTCCCTGCTTCCTCACTCCTCCCTCACACTGAATACACCCGTCACCTTTCATATTCAACATTCTCTGTGCTCGCTCCTGGCTTGCTGTGTCCAGGTGTGTACGTGTGTGCGTGTGTGAGTACTCACCTATATGAGCACACGCGCACACGCAATTAGGTGAGTACACACACACACACACACACACACAGATAGAGCCCAATAGGCTCAGGAACCTGTACACCTGTTGATTGACGGTTGAGAGGCGGGACCAAAGAGCCAGAGCTCAACCCCCGCAAGCACAACTAGGTGAGTACACACACACACACACACACACACACACACACACACACACACACACACACAACAAAACTTGAGAGGTCCAAAAATATGTAACAAAGCCGTTCCTGGGCTAAAGAAACTGAGCTATTAATAATTACGAAACTGAACCTCACTTCAATAGAGGAAAGTAAGAGTTGTGCAGACATGATAACGACGTAGAAGATTCCAAAGGCGGGGATTGATTGACAAACTAGATATAAAATCAATGATAAGATTACGGAACAGTAGAACGAGAGGACATAATTGGAAACTGAGAAATGTCAGAACTTTCTCAGTCTCAGAGTTGAGAATTATTTAAGCTGACAAGACGAGGCAGTTGTCGAAGCCAATTCGATACAGTTTTAAAATTTAAATATGACAAGAAATCCGATGGAAATGACTCGAGTTGAAGTAATTATGGCCCTAAGCGGGGCTTAGGAGCAGAAGTTCAACCCTTCAAGCACGACTATGTGAGTACATTTAGGCGAGCACCCACGGTTATCTTGAGATGATTTCGGGGCTTTAGTGTCCCCGCGGCCCGGTCCTCGACCAGGCCTCCACCCCCAGGAAGCAGCCCGTGACAGCTGACTAACACCCAGGCACCTATTTTACTGCTAGGTAACAGGGGCATAGGGTGAAAGAAACTCTGCCCATTGTTTCTCGCTGGCGCCTGGGATCGAACCCGGGACCACAGGAACACAAGTCCAGCGTGCTGTCCGCTCGGCCGACCGGCTCCCTTACCTTGTGGGAACATCTTTCACATATAGTTAATATAATTGGTAGCGTCCAGCGCGGTAAATACCAGTTGAATTATTGCCACAGTAAGGAGTCCCGGGCCTTGTCAATGACACCTGGCAGCCTCGTCCATCAAACAACAACCAAGTATTACACTACATATTTCATCCTCTAACCCAAGCTCAACCACACACCACACAACCAACTCTCACCAATCAGATCCACAACAATTCCTTTACCTTTGCTCAACCGCCAACACTACCACCTTCAACCTGCCAAGCTATCATGCCCCTCAAACATCCCGTATTCAACCAATCAACCAATCTTCGACTCCACAAACTTGCCCTAAAAAAATTAGAGAAGATTGGTACATAAATGCTGATGGCATTTCAAACAAAACTGATGAAATGAAGCAAAGGATTAAGATCCGTATGCACCAGCATTTAAGACCACAAATCGAAAGGCCGAACAGTTGCAGTGTTCACCAGAACTAAATAAAGAGGAAGAGAATATGATAAGAGGTTGAGTAACAGTATTAAAGAGGAGGGATTTTTTTGAGGAA
Source organism: Procambarus clarkii (assembly GCF_040958095.1). Classification (NCBI taxonomy): domain Eukaryota; kingdom Metazoa; phylum Arthropoda; class Malacostraca; order Decapoda; family Cambaridae; genus Procambarus; species Procambarus clarkii. The sequence continues at coordinate 15,877,776 of NC_091237.1, read as the reverse complement.
ATTTGTAGTGTGAGGCAGTAACAAAGGCGTAAAACAATGTGAAATTTGTAACGGAACAAAACAGTAAATAGTCGCAGTCACATGCAACATTTTTTTATTAGAAATTAATGCAAAGATCCTAGTTATGGGTGATTTCAACCATCAGGAAATGGAATGAAAACCAAAAATTCTTATATAAACACATAGGACTAGAGCACTAAGCTCGTTCAGGCCTCAGAGTGAAACTTTATGTTACAACTTGTCACAGAGGACACGAGAGCACGTGGACACGTGGTGATACTCCAGGGATCCATGTCCTCTTCACCCAGAGTAAGGGACATGTGGTGAGGATTGAGACCTGTATGACTTAGAGAGTCCATTGATCACTGTTAACTTGACTTGATGTGAGTCTTCAAAGTTAAGGTGGAGGATAGTTCCAGAAGATCTCTTAGGAGCTGAGGGAGAGCTCTTAGTCTGCACACACTGAGTTGTGGAAGGGGGAGCTCTTAGCCCCCACACACTGAGCTGTGGGAAGGAGAACTCTTAGCCCCCCCACACAGAGCTGTGGGAGGGAGAACTCTTAGCCCCCCCACACCGAGCTGTGGGAGGGAAAGCTCCTAGCTAGCAAAACAAATTTCAGAGGATTTATACTTCTGTATTCTCTGAACTGAATAAAAACAGCTGTAAGAAAGAGTATTGGAACGTGTTTACTTGTGAGGGGGAACTGAATTATTCAGAAATATCTCATGAAGTTAAATAAAATAATTAAAATAAATAACAATATAAATAATGAAGGTGATCCATAAACACTATATAAATAAAACCCAATAATGCTTACTTTTTATGTTGGCCTGCGCGGTGACATCTTGCATCCAGAGAACGAAAAATAGGATATACCTGCCCGCCCATTGGCTGGCTGGGGCCGCTGACGTCACCCCCGGCCAGCCAATCATAGCTCTTCCGGACACCACTTGAGTTTCAAAACAAAATTTCAAATCTTGTTTCCGTTACCAAGTTCCCTTTCATCTATCCGTTTGTCATACTTTTAAGTGCTCTGTTAGCCTTCTGTATCCATATTATCATTTTTAATCACCGTTTCCACAATTGAAGTCTCCCCTCCCAGCTATTACGAGCATTGTCTACATTATATATACATAATATCCGTTATAGGAGGGTGGTTCTTGAGTGACGTCACGCACGCGGGTGCCCACTGGCTGATGTTCCTCCTACGCATCTGAAAGAAGAAAATATATCATTAAAGATATTCCTTCACTATTATATATATATATATATATATATATATATATATATATATATATATATATATATATATATATATATATATATATATATATATATATATATAAACCCGTCTAGTTGTGCTTGCGGGGGTTGAGCTCTGGCTCTTTCGGCCCGCCTCTCAACTGTCAATGAACGGATTGACTTTTTCCACACACACACACACACACACACACACACACACACACACACACACACACACACACACACACACACACACACACACACACACACACACACACACAGAAAGCAGCCCGTAGCAGCTGTCTAACTCGCAGATACCTATTTACTGCTAAATGAAGAGCGGCATCAGAGTGAAAGAAACTCTGCCCATTTGTTTCTGCCGTTCCGAGGATTGATCCCCGGTCCCTAGAATTACGATTCCAGAGCGCTGTCCACTCAGCCGTCTGGCCCGTTGTGTTGGTATGGGTGTGCATTAGAGCACACCCTTATTGTGCAGTGTTATCTTGGTGGGTAGATTGTGTAGAAGGCCATTACCTCCACTTGGGCTGGACGGTAGAGCGACGGTCTCGCTTCATGCAGGTCGGCGTTCAATCCCCAACTGTCATAAGTGGTTGGGCACCATTCCTTTCCCTCCGTCCCATCCCAAATCCTTATCCTGACCCCTTCCAAGTGCTATATAGTCGTAATGGCTTGGCGCTTTCCCCCCTGATAGTTCCCTCCCTCCTGTTGGCATGCCCAGCGGTGCTGGGTCTCCTCTTCGCTGGGTACTCGGGAGCCTCAGGAGCGTAAACTTGGTAAACTAAAGTTTACAAGGAGCGAGGAAAGCGCGTCGCTTGGAATTTGAAAACAACATTTAAGATTGATAGTGAATTGGGGGGCCGCCACTGTGGTAGTGAAGACTATGATTGGCGCCGACACCATCATCACTATCACAGCGGGGGTCTCGCCCCCCCCCCAACACCCCCCAACACCCCCTCCTTGCCCCCTAACCCCCCCCCCCCTGCAGGAGGGGAACAATGGAGGGAACAAAACATGGAGGCGCAGGTAAGGAGCTCCGTCGATAATTTACGAGGAAAGTTTTTCAGATCTCATTTCTTCCCCCCACCACCCACCTCTTCATTCATTCATTCCTTCCCTCCCTTTCTTCCTTCCTTCTCTCCTTATTTTTTTCTTTCATTCGATCGTTTACCTTCCCTTCATTAGTCGAAGGAAACAATATTTATTCCCCCTCACCCTGTTTCCTACCATCCAACCATCACCCTAAACCCACATATTTCACTATTAAACCTGACCCACATCCCCTGGAGCCCTGTTTCATGTGTCCCACACCCCCTGGAGCCCTGTTTCATGTGTCCCACACCCCCTGGAGCCCTGTTTCATGTGTCCCACACCCCCTGGAGCCCTGTTTCATGTGTCCCACATCCCCTGGAGCCCTGTTTCATGTGTCCCACACCCCCTGGAGCCCTGTTTCATGTGTCCCACACCCCCTGGAGCCCTGTTTCATGTGTCCCACATCCCCTGGAGCCCTGTTTCATGTGTCCCACATCCCCTGGAGCCCTGTTTCATGTGTCCCACATCCCCTGGAGCCCTGTTTCATGTGTCCCACACCCCTGGAGCCCTGTTTCATGTGTCCCACATCCCCTGGAGCCCTGTTTCATGTGTCCCACACCCCCTGGAGCCCTGTTTCATGTGTCCCACACCCCCTGGAGCCCTGTTTCATGTGTCCCACACCCCCTGGAGCCCTGTTTCATGTGTCCCACACCCCCTGGAGCCCTGTTTCATGTGTCCCACATCCCCTGGAGCCCTGTTTCACGTGTCCCACACTCCCTGGAGCCCTGTTTCATGTGTCCCACACCCCCTGGAGCCCTGTTTCATGTGTCCCACACCCCCTGGAGCCCTGTTTCATGTGTCCCACACCCCCTGGAGCCCTGTTTCATGTGTCCCACACCCCCTGGAGCCCTGTTTCATGTGTCCCACATCCCCTGGAGCCCTGTTTCATGTGTCCCACATCCCCGGAGCCCTGTTTCATGTGTCTCACATCCCCTGGAGCCCTGTTTCATGTGTCCCACATCCCCAAAGCCCTGTTTCATGTGTCTCACATCCCCTGGAGCCCTGTTTCATGTGCCCCACATCCCCTGGAGCCCTGTTTCATGTGTCCCACACCCCCTGGAGCCCTGTTTCATGTGTCCCACACCCCCTGGAGCCCTGTTTCATGTGTCCTACACCCCCTGGAGCCCTGTTTCATGTGTCCCACACTCCCTTGAGCCCCTGTTTCACCCCGAGTCGTCGACAGCAGCCGCACGAGGCAGTTCTGACGTGATTTGTAAGATCAGACTAGGAGGGAGGAAGGGTCTAGACCTGGCCAGCACGGTGGTGAATGTTTTAACATGTGAAGACCACCAAGAGCATCACTGTAGCTCACAGGGAAGAGCAGGGTGCTGGAACCAGGAGGAAGAGCAGGCGGAGGAAGAGAAAGATGGAGTAGGAGTGCTCTAAGAGGTAGAATAGGAGTAGAGAGAGAGGAGAAGATGAAGAAGCTGAAACAGGACAAGCAGGAGATAGGACAGAAACATGGGGAGTTAGGTGGTCTCTCTGTCTCTCTCTCTCTCTCTCTCTCTCTCTCTCTCTCTCTCTCTCTCTCTCTCTCTCTCTCTCTCTCTCTCTCTCTCTCTGCGCACGAAATCGGTGCACTGTGAGAGATTTTTCTCTCAAGATTCTCCCACACTCTCTTTCTCTCTCTCTCTCTCTCTCTCTCTCTCTCTCTCTCTCTCTCTCTCTCTCTCTCTCTCTCTCTCTCTCTCTCTCTCTCTCTCTCTTTCTCTCTCTCTCTGTGCACGAAATCGGTGCACTGTGAGGGATTTTTCTCTCAAGATTCTCCCACACTCTCTTTCTCTCTCTCTCTCTCTCTCTCTCTCTCTCTCTCTCTCTCTCTCTCTCTCTCTCTCTCTCTCTCTCTCTCTCTCTCTCTCTCTCTCTCTCTCTATCACCTCCACAGCTCGGCTCAAAAATTCACATTCCACACATGCAGAATCAATGGGCCATTTCCTCCACAAACACCATTAAGTCCAGGCACTATTGAGTACACCTGCCAATCACCTGCATTTCTAACGCTACAATCAATTCCTCCACAATCACGGCTGCTCCATTACTCTCACACGACAAGTATATTTGTGGCCCCGGGAGTGTCGCGGTCGTGTTGAGTCATTACCTGTATTCCTGTCACAGGTATAAATTGTTACTAAATCATCTCAAGATAACCTCAAGATAACCATTATTGCAACTATGGCAATTCTACTATTACTACTAATTAGTTTGGACTGGATCCTTTCTGTTAATTTCCAGGTCTTTGAAGGTATTAATTTCAACATGAAATTACCAGGCGAGTGATTTGCCTTTGAATTGTACTTTGTGTGAATGATACCTGTGGTTAATTAAGCGTACACAGGTGTATACTATGTACATCATTGTACATATATAGTACATATGTTCTCATGTTGATGTTATTAGCCGTTTCCTTGGTCAACAACAGGCTCTGTTGCATGGTCAACAGGAGAATCAACAACAGGAGAATCAACAACAGGAGAATCAACAACAGGAGAATCAACAACAGGAGAATCAACAACAGGAGAATCAACAGCAGGAGAATCAACAACAGGAGAATCAACAACAGGAGAATCAACAGCAGGAGAATCAACAACAGGAGAATCAACAACAGGAGAATCAACAACAGGAGAATCAACAACAGGAGAATCAACAACAGGAGAATCAACAACAGGAGAATCAACAACAGGAGAATCAACAACAGGAGAATCAACAACAGGAGAATCAACAACAGGGTCACAACTTCCGATTGGCTTCCTTCTGCTGCTGGTGTTCCCTGCTACTGCTCCTGTTCCTGTTCCCTGCTACTGTTCCTTCTGCTGTTGTTCCTGTTCCCTGCTACTGTTCCTTCTGCTGTTGTTCCTGTTCCCTGCTACTGCTACTGCTGCTGCTGCTGCTACTGTTCCCTGCTACTGCTGCTGCTGGTGTTCCCTGCTACTGCTGCTGCTGCTGTTCCCTGCTACTGCTCCCGCCACAGGAGGACCACGTCCTAACCTAACCTTCCTCAGGGAGCCACAATTAACCAAAATTTACACAAGCCGGCCAACATATAAGCCGAGATAAGCGCATGTTTCAGTGTCTGGTAATGACCGGGTGTAATGGCCTGGTCTGGAACTGTGCTAAACTGTCTCCTTCCGCCTTGTTGTCCTCGTCACCAGAGGGACTCTTTCGTGCAACTTTCTGGCGTTAGATGACTCGCTCTTCGCTCTCTGGCGCTGCTTAGCAAGTTTAGCCGAACTTGCTATACTCTCTGGCATTACCTAGCAGTTTAGCGGAACCTGCTATACTCTCTGGCACTACCTAGCAGTTTTGCGGAACTTACTATACTCTCAGGCACTATCTAGCAGTTTAGCGGAACCTGCTACACTCCCAGGCACTACCTAGCAGTTTAGCGGAACTTGCTACACTCTCTGGCACTACCTAGCAGTTTAGCGGAACCTGCTACACTCCCAGGCACTACCTAGCAGTTTAGCGGAACCTGCTACACTTCCATGTATTATATAATCCAGCTCTTGATTTAAGTGCTCTCGTATATAAGGCAAGAAATTGCTAACAATTTAAACCCCTTTCATTAAACACAATTAAAATCATCCGTTAAACGCAATTAAACCCAGAGTAGAGTGCGGGGTTTAATTTGACGTTCATTCTCTTAAACTATTTCCTAAAGGCAAGATGAGTGTGTAATTGGTCATGCGAAACTAACATTAACAAAGATATATTTTGTTAAATATTATTAATTTCCCCTTACGATCAGAAACATATATTGAACACAATATATTATCTCTTGTTTTCGAAAGGTTAGGTTCGGATAGGTTAGGATAGGATAAGTTAGGTTAGGATAGGATAAATTAGGTTAGAATAAGTTAGGTTCGATTAGGTTAGGATAGCATAAGTTAGGTTAGGCTCATTTAGGCTAGGTTATGTTCGGTTAAGTTAGAATAAGATAAGTTAGGTTGGGTTAGGTTAGATTAACTTAGATTAAAGAGTAGCGATGACATAGAGAGGTACACAATGTTCTCACAATATAAACACCACCCACATGCTCTTAAAACGAAAGTACTTTTATGTATTTCCGACCAAATAGTTACTATAAGTACTATGACTTGAGGATGTTGGCTCACTGAGCGACAGTACTCACCACAGAACACGTTCGACTCCCGGACCAGTAACGGTTGGGCATCAGGACTAACAACACTGCCAAATCACACATAACAAGGGCTGATCCTCATCGAAACTTGTAAAATACTGAACAAAATACTGAACAATTTGGAGGAGATTGTTCATAATTACTTCCAAAGGTCAGCTGTAACACTTACGAGAGGTAATTAGGGTTCAAGGTCAACGAGCCTCAGTGTAGGACAGAAAACAGGAGATGGTTTACCTGTCACAGGGGTTATAAGGCCACGGAACCGCCTACCCGCCCTAGCCGCATTTGTGGTATGGGTATGTGGTATGGGTATGTGGATGGTCACACCACCTCCGCCTGTACCCAACTACTCCCTCTCTCTTTCTCTCTCTCTCTCTCTCTCTCTCTCTCTCTCTCTCTCTCTCTCTCTCTCTCTCTCTCTCTCTCTCTCTCTCTCTCTCTCTCTCTCTAGCCAGCGATAAATTTTTTGCATAAACTGAGTGAGCAAATTTGCCAGCTGATAGCGGAAGGTCCTGTATAATATTTGTTATGAGTGCCGGCACTCGTGCTGGGCACGGTGCCGCCTCCACACACCTGACTAGCAGGCAGGTGTATCTTCCCCCTTGGTGTGTGAGTGTGCAGAATCGAGCTATTAGCTCTTGGACCCCGCCTTTCTAACCAATTGATTTGTTCTCTATTATGTCTACTACATATATTTCTCTTACATGTGTACACACATCCCCAGGAAGCAGCCTGTTGCAGCTGTCTAGCTCCCAGGTACCTATTTACTGCTAGGTGAACAGGTGCATCAGGGTGACTGCCCATTTATTTAGACAGGGAGGAGACACAGACAGGGAGGAGACACAGACAGGAAGGAGACACAGACAGGGAGGAGACACAGACAGGGAGGAGACACAGACAGGGAGAAGACACAAGCAGGGAGGAGACACAGACAGGGAGGAGACACAGACAGGGAGGAGACACAGACAGGGAGGAGACACAGACAGGAAGGAGACACAGACAGAGAGGAGACACAGACAGGGAGGAGACACAGACAGGAAGGAGACACAGACAGGGAGGAGACACAGACGGAGGAGACACAGACAGGAAGGAGACACAGACAGGAAGGAGACACAGACAGGAAGGAGACACAGACAGGAAGGAGACACAGACAGGGAGGAGACACAGACAGGGAGGAGACACAGACAGGGAGGAGACACAGACAGGAAGGAGACACAGACTTCGAACTACGACCCTATCCACACAAGGAACTTCGAACTACGACCCTATCCTCACAAGGAACTTCAAACTACGACCCTATCCTCACAAGGAACATCGAACTACGACCCTATCCTCACAAGGAACATCGAACTACGACCCTATCCACGCAAGGAACTTCGAACTACGCTCCTATCCACACAAGGAACTTCGAACTACGACCCTATCCACGCAAGGAACTTCGAACTACGCTCCTATCCACACAAGGAACTTCGAACTACGACCCTATCCACACAAGGAACTTCAGGCCCCTCCATCCCCCCCCCCTATTCCCTACTGGGCCAGCATGAAGACTTGTCTCAATATCACGAGAGAGAAATTGAGGGTAACTGCTCTTCGCGCCCTTCAAGACCTCAACTAGGGGAAAGAAACAGGCCGTAAGACAGTTGTTTACGTTACAGCTGTTGTGTGGCCTCGCTTCCTTAGGTGTGTGTGTGTGTGTGTGTGTGTGTGTGTGTGTGTGTGTGTGTGTGTGTGTGTGTGTGTGTGTGTGTGTGTGTGTGTGTGTGGGTGTGTGTGTGGGTGGGTGTGTGTGTGGGTGTGTGTGTGTGTGTGTGTGTGTGTGTGTGTGTGTGTGTGTACTTACCTAATTGCCTAATTGTGCTTGCGGGGGTTGAGCTCTGGCTCTTTGGTCCCGCCTCTCAACCGTCAATCAACTGGTGTACAGATTCCTGAGCCTATTGGGCTCTATCATATCTACATTTGAAACTGTGAATGGAGTCAGCCTCCACCACATCACTTCCTAATGCATTCCATTTGCTAACTACTCTGACACTGAAAAAGTTCTTTCTAACGTCTCTGTGGCTCATTTGGGTACTCAGCTTCCACCTGTGTCCCCTTGTTCGCGTCCCACCAGTGTTGAAAAGTTCGTCCTTGTTTACCCGGTCGATTCCCCTGAGGATTTTGTAGGTTGTGATCATGTCCCCCCTTACTCTTCTGTCTTCCAGTGTCGTGAGGTGCATTTCCCGCAGCCTTTCCTCATAACTCATGCCTCTTAGTTCTGGGACTAGTCTAGTAGCATACCTTTGGACTTTTTCCAGCTTCGTCTTGTGCTTGACAAGGTACGGGCTCCATGCTGGGGCCGCATACTCCAGGATTGGTCTTACATATGTGGTGTACAAGATTCTGAATGATTCCTTACACAGGTTCCTGAACGCCGTTCTGATGTTAGCCAGCCTCGCATATGCCGCAGACGTTATTCTCTTTATGTGGGCTTCAGGAGACAGGTTTGGTGTGATATCAACTCCTAGATCTTTCTCTCTGTCTGTTTCATTAAGTACTTCATCTCCTATTCTGTATCCTGTGCCTGGCCTCCTGTTTCCACTGCCTAGTTTCATTACTTTGCATTTACTCGGGTTGAACTTCAACAGCCATTTGTTGGACCATTCACTCAGTCTATCCAGGTCATCTTGTAGCCTCCTACTATCATCCTCTGTTTCAATCCTCCTCATAATTTTTGCATCGTCGGCAAACATTGAGAGGAACGAATCTATACCCTCTGGGAGATCATTTACATATACCAGAAACAGTATAGGTCCAAGGACTGACCCCTGCGGGACTCCACTTGTGACGTCTCGCCAATCTGAGACCTCACCCCTCACACAGACTCGTTGTCTCCTGTTGCTTAGGTATTCCTCTATCCACCGGAGTACCTTCCCTCTCACTCCAGCCTGCATCTCCAACTTTCGCACTAGCCTCTTGTGTGGCACTGTATCAAAGGCTTTCTGACAATCCAAAAATATGCAGTCTGCCCACCCTTCTCTTTCTTGCCTTATTTTTGTTGCCTGGTCGTAGAATTCAAGTAACCCTGTGAGGCAGGACCTGCCATCCCTGAACCCATGTTGATGCTGTGTTACAAAGTTCCTTCGCTCCAGATGCTCCACTAGTTTTTTTCGCACAATCTTCTCCATCAGCTTGCATGGTATGCAGGTTAGGGACACTGGCCTGTAGTTCAGTGCCTCCTGTCTATCCCCTTTCTTGTATATCGGGACTACGTTAGCTGCTTTCCAAGTATCTGGCAGTTCCCCTGTTGCCAGTGATTTGTTATACACTATGGAGAGTGGTAGGCTCAGTTCTCTTGCTCCTTCCTTTAGAACCCAAGGGGAGATTCCATCTGGGCCTATAGCCTTCGTCACGTCCAACTCTAGTAAACACTTCCTTACTTCCCCACTGGTAATCTCAAACTCTTCCAGTGGTTCCTGGTTAGCTATTCCCTCACTTACCTCTGGAATTTCTCCTTGTTCTAAGGTGAAGACCTCCTGGAATTTCTTATTCAATTCCTCACACACTTCCTTGTCATTTGTAGTGAATCCTTCCGCCCCTATCCTTAATCTCATAACCTGTTCCTTTACTGTTGTTTTTCTCCTAATGTGGCTATGCAACAATTTAGGCTGAGTCTTTGCCTTGCTTGCGATGTCATTTTCGTATTGTCTTTCTGCCTCTCTTCTCATCCTGACATATTCATTCCTGGCATTCTGGTATCTTTCTCTGCTCTCCAGTGTCCTGTTATTCCTATAGTTTCTCCATGCCCTTTTACTTTGCTGCTTAGCTAGCCTACATCTTTGATTAAACCATGGGTTTCTCATCTTCATTTCTCTGTTTTCCTTTTGGACTGGGACAAACTTGTTTGCTGCGTCCTTGCACTTCTGCGTGATGTAATCCATCATATCTTGGGCCGTCTTTCCCCTGAGCTCTGTTTCCCATGCTATATCTGTTAGGAATTTTCTTATCCCCTCATAGTTTCCCTTTCGGTATGCTAACCTTTTGGTTTCGGTATCCCTCCTCGAGTTCAATAACCCTTCTTCAATCAAGTACTCAAACACCAGTACACTGTGGTCGCTCATTCCTACTGGGTCCTCAAAACCGATTTCTCTTATGTCGGAGTCGTTCAGAGTGAAGACTAGGTCGAGTCTCGCTGGTTCATCATTGCCTCTCATCCTTGTGGGTTCTCCGACATGCTGCGTTAAAAAGTTGCTTGTCACCACCTCCAATAGTTTGGCTCTCCACGTATCCTCGCCTCCATGCGGTTCCTTGTTCTCCCAGTCAATCTTTCCGTGATTGAAGTCGCCCATGATGAGCAGGTGGGATCTATTTCTACAGGCAGCAGAGGCTGCCCTCTCAATTATAGTGTTAACTGCCTTGTTGTTGTTTTCATACTCTTGACTGGGTCTCCTGTCATTTGGTGGAGGGTTGTATATTACTGCTACTACTATTCTTGGTCCTCCCATTGTTATGGTGCCTGCTATGTAGTCTCTGAACTCCTCACAGCCCGGGATGGCCATCTCCTTAAAACTCCATTCCCTTCTCATGAGTAGGGCCACTCCGCCTCCTCCTCTACCTTCCCTCTCTTTCCTTATTACTGTATACTCCTGGGGAAACACGGCATTCGTTATGATTCCAGAGAGTTTTGTTTCAGTGAGTCCGATTACATCTGGGTTAACTTCTTGTGCTCTTTCCCTTAGTTCACTTGTCTTGCTTGTGATCCCATCTATGTTCGAGTACATCACCCTGAAACTCTCTTCTGCTTCTTTTCTGGGGGGGACCTTTGGGATCTGGGGTGAGTGGGAGCTGGGGGGACCTGGCACGGGGGGATTGGTGGAGGAGGGAGGGCTTGGGGTGGTGGGGGAGAGGGGGAGGGTACAGGGGGTGGATAAGAGGGGGAGGGTACAGGGGGTGGATAAGAGGGGGAGGGTACAGGGGGTGGGTAAGAGAGGGAGGGTTGGGGAAGCATGGGGGGAGGAGAGGCTGTGGGGGATAGGGGAGATGGGGGGGCTTGGGGGAAGAGAAAAGGGTGGAGGGCTTGGGGGGCGTGGGGAAAAAGGGAGGGCTGAGGTGGGTGAGGAAGAGGGGAGGGTTTAGGGGAGTGGGGGAGAGGGGAAGACTTAGGTGGGGTGGGGGAGAGTGGGGGGCTTAGGGGGGAGGGGGAGAAGGGAGGGCATGGGGGTGGGAGAGACGGGAAGGCATGTGGGAGAAGGGAGGGCATGGGGGATGGGGGAGAAGGGAGGTCCTGGGGAGAGGGGTGAGGGGGAGAAGGGGGGTGAGTGGGGGGTGGGGGGTGGGTGGGGGGAGGGTGCCCTAGGTGGGTACTTAGTGGGGGGCTGACAGGGGATGGGGCAGGTTGGGTGTCTGTTGGGTAGAATTTGGGGGTGGTGCCCCAATCCCTGTGGCTGTTGCACTGTTTGAGGAGGGTTCTCCACTTCCCTCTGGGATTGTAGGGTTCTGGGTTGTGGTACTCTGATTTCCTTCTCTCTTCCTGCGCTCCTTCCTCGCGTCTGCTGTCCGTATTCTCTCTTCCCTTGTCATATCCCTCTGCAGGAATATTTTCTTGAACTTCTCTACACCTTTTAGACAACACTTCCTTGCTAGCAGTTCCTCTTTCGCGATTTCGCTCATGAAAACCACCTTTATCATTCGGTCTCTGTCCTTGTTGTACTTTCCAAGCCTGAAAACCTTTTCAACATTTCGCTCAGCTCCCTCCATCCTTACCTCTTTAAGGATCTCTTTAATCATGTTTTTGTCCTTGTCTCTCCGCTCCTTTGGTCTGTGTGTGTGTGGGTGTGTGGGTGTGTGTGTGTGTGTGTGTGTGTGTGTGTGTGTGTGTGTGTGTGTGTGTGTGTGTGTGTGTGTGGGTGTGTGTGGGTGTGTGTGTGTGTGTGTGTGGGTGTGTGTGTGTGTGTGTGTGTGTGGGTGTGTGTGGGAGGACTCTTGGAAGGGCTGCTCATTTCACTCCCAAAAATGCAGTTTCCTCGTTAAGGCATTTTTGTCTCGTGGATGTTAATGGCATTGTTGGTGTAGAATTATTTGGTTAAGTTTAAAGTCATAGAAAGTTTGGTGAGATTCGAAGAAATAGGTTGAAACAGAGAGAGAGAGACAGACACACAGGCAGATGGAGAGAGAGAGAGAGAGAGAGAGAGAGAGAGAGAGAGAGAGAGAGAGAGAGAGAGAGAGAGAGAGAGAGAGAGAGAGAGAGACATAGCTCCCAGAACAACACGAACAAGACTCGTACACACACCACTAGGCTCTTCCAGCCATTCCCCTCAGACAGACGAACACACACTAAAGCAAATCAATAATAAAAGAGAACTAGAGCCAAATGAAAGAGCGGCCGCCACATTATTAACAACTTTGTATGATCACATTAAAACTTAGCGAGCCAAACTGGCGTGTTGCAGCCGAGCTAACAAGCCTGGTGATGCATGCCGCTAATGGCCACTTTTATGATAACATTCGTAACTACACAAGTGCAATTCAATTCCTTAAACATCTTCCAGTTGTCACTTATGTTTATCGTATTATAGTTTGGCTTTATCCCCTCGTGATGTGTTGGAGGGGGGGGGGGGGATGCTGGGATATAATTGGTCCTGGGAGATGATTGGTCCTGGGAGATGGTCAATAGACAATCTTGAAATATTATATAATATATCGATATATTTTAAAGAAAAAATACACAGGTGGAAACACAGAAGGCTTACAAAACTTCCTAGCGTGCCAAGTATCCTCTTCTCAGAGACCAAGGGTCCCTCCCTTAAACCCAGCCAGAAATAACACTCCCTATATATATCTACACAAAATATAATTCTGTTATAAACCAGTTGCCCAAGATTGTTACCCAGATGCTGGCAGCTAAACTCGACCCAACATTTCTAATACCATCTCCCATAAACAATTTAATAATGAATTAAACATTGAAAAATAGATTAGAAACACACTAACCCAATCAAACGAAATAGTCGTCATTAACTACAAAGTTTAACATGAATTACCATACCGACAAACGACACACACACACACGTGAAACTTGGAGAGAGAGAGAGAGAGAGAGAGAGAGAGAGAGAGAGAGAGAGAGAGAGAGAGAGAGAGAGAGAGAGAGAGAGAGAGAGAGAGAGAGAGAGGTTATCTTGAGATGATTTCGGGGCTTTTTAGTGTCCCCGCGGCCCGGTCCTCGACCAGGCCTCCACCCCCAGGAAGCAGCCCGTGACAGCTGACTAACACCCAGGTACCTATTTTACTGCTAGGTAACAGGGGCATAGGGTGAAAGAAACTCTGCCCAATGTTTCTCGCCGGCGCCTGGGATCGAACCCAGGACCACAAGATCACAAGCCCACCGTGCTGTCCGCTCGGCCGACCGGAGAGAGAGACACAGAGAGAGAGAAAGAGAAAGAGAGAGAGAGAATTCGATTCCCAAAATTGGATGGCGGGCGCTGGGGAGCTGTTTATCGCCGATATCCCCTGGCTGACTGTCACAGAGTTCAGCTTATGTCTCCCGCTTATGGCTTTGCACGTTGCATTTTCATTACTGATTGTGTGTTGATAATCGCGATGTGGAGTATTCAGTCCTCTGTTGTTATTATACAGGTTCACAGCGCTCTGGGGCAACTCTCGGTGCATATGTAGGCCTGCTTGCTTGCATTTCGTATATACTTTCTCTTATATCATCTATACTCTCTTTTATATCATCTATACTTTCTTTTATATCATCTATACTTTCTCTTATGTCATCTATACTCTCTTTTATGTCATCTATACTTTCTTTTATATCATCTATACTTTCTTTTATATCATCTATACTTTCTCTTATGTCATCTATACTCTCTTTTATATCATCTATACTTTCTTTTATATCATCTATACTTTCTTTTATATCATCTATACTTTCTCTTATATCATCTATACTCTCTTTTATATCATCTATACTTTCTTTTATATCATCTATACTTTCTTTTATATCATCTATACTTTCTCTTATATCATCTATACTCTCTTTTATATCATCTATACTTTCTTTTATATCATCTATACTTTCTTTTATATCATCTATACTTTCTCTTATATCATCTATACTCTCTTTTATATCATCTATACTTTCTTTTATATCATCTATACTTTCTTTTATATCATCTATACTTTCTTTTATATCATCTATACTCTCTTTTATATCATCTATACTTTCTTTTATATCATCTATACTTTCTTTTATATCATCTATACTTTCTCTTATATCATCTATACTCTCTATTATATCATCTATACTCTCTTTTATATCATCTATACTTTCTCTTATATCATTTATACTTTTCCTTATATCATTTATACTTTTCCTTATATCATCTATACTTTCTCTTATATCTATACTCCCTCTTATATCATCTATACTCTCTCTTATATCATCTATACTTTCTCTCATATCATCTATATGTTTCATAGTTAACAGTTGATAACTAAACACATGTACAGTCCTGACGTTCACTTGTTATGAATCACATTACGTATATGTTGTAATACCGAGAGTATTGAAGCAGTACGATGGGATCGAACCTGTGTTCCTGGACCCCCAGGCACACGCACTGGACCAGAGAGGGTCCAGGTCCAGGGAGGTCCAGGGAGGTCCAGGGAGGCAGGATCGATACCAGTATACAGCCTCAATGTTCTCTCATATATATATATATATATATATATATATATATATATATATATATATATATATATATATTATATATATATATATATATATATATATATATATATATATATATATATATATATATATATATATATATATATATATATATAAGGGCAGCTGTATACGAACCTAAAATACACATTATATGGTGTATGTAATGGGTGTAATACAAATTATAGTGCTTCAATATACCGTGGTTAAAGTGTCCAATATATCCGTAGAATGATTCTGGTTATTGTCGGGTTAATGAGCCTCGGTTAAGGTGTTTATTGAGAGTGTCTACACTTTGTGCAACAGGCATTATGTCCAGCTGACAATATGCGATTTTGCCCTGAAATGCGAATTTTGTCCAGCAATGTGGGCTTTGAACAAGACTGTGAGCTTTTGTCCAGTATTGATAGGTTTTGTCCAAGAATGTGAGCCTTGAGGGTGAGTCTGCCTTAAGACATTGTGAGAGTGAGGCTGTCTTAAGACTTTGTGAGAGTGAGGGGGAGCATTAACTCGAGTGTGAGAGTGCTGGTGACATCTCCATGCAAGACTCACAAGCCTCCCGTGAAGATCTCACACACACACAGGCGCACCAGGAGAATGTTTGGCCTGAGGCAAGTTTGAGAAGAGGTCATTGTTAAGTCGTCACGGCAGAGGTGGAGGAGGAGCGCCTTCGAGGTGTAACTTGGTGTTGAAGCTTCCTCGACAACACCCCGAGGTGTAAATCGGTGTTGCAGTTTCTCTGGAAACACCTGCAGGATGCACAGGTTTGGCTGTAATACACATACCAGCTACCACCTATATCTACACACACACACACACACACACATACACAGGTGGGGGGCCTCGTATCCTGGTGGATAGCGCGCAGGACTCGTAATTCTGTGGCGCGGGTTCGATTCCCGCACGAGGCAGAAACAAATGGGCAAAGTTTCTTTCACCCTAAGTACCCCTGTTACCTAGCAGTAAATAGGTACCTGGGAGTTAGTCAGCTGTCACGGGCTGCTTCCTAGGGTGTGTGTGTGTAGTGTGGAAAAAAAAAGTAGTTAGTAAACAGTTGATTGACAGTTGAGAGGCGGGCCGAAAGAGCAAAGCTCAACCCCCGCAAAACACAACTAGTAAACACACACACACATACTCACACACTCAGGAACTCAGACGAGCATTGTTTGAAGGCATTATCTATCTGCCTTTGGCCGGAATAGGACCATTTGACATAGCAACAGACTAACAAGTTTTACCCTCAAATAATCCTAAACTTCACTCTACTAGTTTTACCTGCTGGGTGAACTGGGCTCGAACGTGGGTCAGTATTGCAGAGGGCGAGCATGCTATCGCTACGCCACGGGAAAGGTTCATCGACGTCTAATCATTACCGCATTAGTTATTAACCCTGTATCGTACGGCTTCCGTCATGGGAATTGATGACCATCCTACACGTGTAGGATGGTCAATACTTCTTCCCTCACACACCTGATGCTCCAGGTCACCACACACACACCTGACATTACAGGTCCCCACACACACCTGATATTACAGGCCCCCACACACACCTGACATTAAACAGCTCCACTACACCCCGCCTAAACAAAACATCATTAAGCTGGAGCATAAAGTATTGACCTCGTTATCTGAGAAATTGGTTAATTAGCGACCATCATCTCTAGACTCCTGTTATCATGCAAAGATATTACCGCGAGTTGAGGGATATCTGCTATCATAAGATCAATGCCCAGTTGTTATATCAGACAGTCTTGTGCTCCAGGTAGACAAGATGGCGCTCCCGTGATAACACAACCCACGTTCGATTCCTTTTGCGTGTTGCGTGAAGGACACAGCGTCACCCCAACCCCAGGGAAGTCAGTGGACTGATAGTGACCTCAGGATAGTGACCTCAGGATAGTGACCACAGGATAGTGACCACAGGATAGTGACCTTGTTCTACCTTGGTGGTGGCGAGCTAAAATTCAGCATTTATATCAACCCAATTACCTATTTCTATTATGAAGTAAACCAATTTGCAAGTGCGCTATGGCCCCGTCCTGAAATGTTTTTCGCGTTTTTTTTTTATTTCATCGGCGTCAGAGCAATAGTGGTCTGCACCTGTGTGGTGTTGGCAGAGCTGTGAGTGTAGTTGTTGTGTGTCTGGGGTGTAGTGTCACTGCCACACTGGCTAGTTAATAGTACCCTCACACGCACGCACACACACACATACATACATACACATACATATACACACACACATACATACACATACATATACACACACACATACACACAGGCTTCCAGAGCCCAGTAGGCTCAGGATTCTGGACACCAGTTGATTGACAGTTGAGAGGCGGGACCAAAGAGCCAGAGCTCAACCCCGGCAAGCACAACTAGGTGAGTACACACACACACACACACACACACACACACACACACACACACACACACACACACACACACACACACACACACACACACACACACACACACATGGCATGATGGATTACCTATCGAACAAACTTAAATTAGCGGAAGAAAGATATATACCACCAATAAAGGTTAAGGGAAGCAAGACGAGCATTTGCCCATGATTCAACCGTGTCTGGAAGCAAAGAGGAGAACCAAAGGAGCATGGAAGAACATGGAAGAAGCTTAACAAAAGCTTCCAGGAAGTATTCAATCTGAAATCTGATTTGCCACTAGACCTTAGTGCCCAAACCGAGCGGTTAATTCCACAGGGAAGCCACCAGAATAACAGTAACGCATGAAGGACTGGGCGCAATTCCTTAACTGTAGCCTCTGTTTAACGCAACAGTAAAATGTGTACTTGGATGAAAAAACGATTCTTCGCGGCGGGGATCGTATTCCAGGGACCTGCCCGAAACGCTACGCGTACTAGTGGCTCTACAAGAATGTAACAACTCTTGTATATATCTCAAAAAAAGAAAAGTAAAGAAGTATCTACAGGAACTGGATGTGACAAAAGCCGTGGGACCAGACAAAATATCGCCCTGGGTACTAAAAGAGGCAGCTGAAGCCCTGTGCAGCCCACTTACCATAATATGTAATTCCACTCTAGAAACAGGAGATAACTTGTCATTTCAAGAGAACTTCCTGACTGCTAGAAAATGGCTAATGTGGTGCCAGTGTACAAGAAAGCGGGAAGACAGGAACCGTTAAACTACAGACCCGTGTCACTAACAAGTAGCTTCTGCAAGTTACTATGGAGGCTAATAGAACATCTAGAAGACATACATTTTGTCTCGAGCCACCAGCATGATTTTAGTACAGGGGGAATCCTACTTGACAAAAACTTGTTGGCTAGCAAGACAGGAATCACAGAAGAGAGAGAGAAGGATGAGAGAGTAAGGGGAGACATGATAACCACCTACAAAATTCTCAGGGCAATTGACAGGGTGGACAAAGAGGACTCTTCAGCACGGGTGGTACACGAACAAGGGGACACAGGTGGAAACTTGGGTGCCCAGATGAGCCACAGAGACGTTAGAAAGAATTTTTTCAGTGTCAGAGTAGTTAACAAATGGAATGCATTAGGCAGTGATGTGGTGGAGGCTGACTCCATACACAGTTTCAAGTGTAGTTATGACAGCCCAGTAGGCTCAGGAACCTGTACACCAGTTGATTGACAGTTGAGAGGCGGGACCAAAGATCCAAAGCTCATCCCCCGCAAGCACAATTAAGTGAATACAATTAGGTGAGTACACACACACACAGGCATACACCCCCCAGGCATACACCCCCCCCCCCCACCAAGGCATACACAACAGCACCCAAACAGCGCTGGGATTGTTTTGCCGTTTAGTTCCGGGTTGGTTATAAGAGGGGAGATGGGAGGGAGCCGGGCTGGAGATAACGGTTATATTCCCCTCTTTCTCTCTACCACACAACTGAAACAGACAACAATCAAACAATAAAAATAGAACAGCAATTTAATATACCTTCAGGACGTGACTATGTTTTTGACCCTAGCTACAGCTGCGTGGTTACCTACAGCTGCGTGGCTCCCTACAGCTGCGTGGCTCCCTACAGCTGCATGGTTACCTACAGCTGCGTGGCTCCCTACAGCTGCATGGCTCCCTACAGCTGCGTGGCTCCCTACAGCTGCGTGGCTCCCTACAGCTGCGTGGTTACCTACAGCTGCGTGGCTCCCTACAGCTGCGTGGCTCCCTACAGCTGCGTGGTTCACTTCAGATATGATACTGTTGATGGCTGAGAGCCTTGTGTTATGGGTGCCAACACTGTTGTCCACGAAGTTGGCTCAGGTGGGGAACTTTGAGGCCCTTGTGCATTACAGTAGGTTCACCAAACATCACTATGGTGTTGGAGGCTCTGATGTTGAGACCAGTCTTGACCAATCAGACTTGGTCAAAAATTTCTAAGGACAAATATCCATGATTAAACTTTATAGGTTAATGGTAAATTAAACCGTTATGATTAGAGTTTGTTGACGTAATTAATGAATAAAGTTTTATGATATGAAGAAAATAATAATAATAAAGAGTCGGGTCATAATGGTATAGCTAGATTTTTTTCTGGGGCCACTGTGGCACAGTATCACATGGCAATCCCGTCCCGCCCATGTTGGGCACGTACCCAACAGCAATTACTGTTAAAAATTGGGAATAGCTATCCTCAAGGTAGGGCACATGTTTCTGCAGCTAATTATTATCTCCAGTGCTAAAAGGCTACGCGTGTTAGTGCTTTGCAGGAATATACAACTTAATCAACAATATATGTACATTAACATCCTGGGTTCGATTTATATATATATATATATATATATATATATATATATATATATATATATATATATATATATATATATATATATGCAGAATAACCACATGTGAAAAATAGAAAATGCTTAACGCATTTTGCATTTTCTATTTTTCACATGTGGTTATTCTGCATACTTGGATCAGTGTTTTTGTGATCATTGTTGTATATATATATATATATATATATATATATATATATATATATATATATATATATATATATATATATATATATATATATATATATATATTTCACACACGTTTTCTCTCCCCAACAAAACCCATTATTATTATTATTATTATTATTATATTTAAATACTAGAGGACTCTCCTGGTGATAAGTAGTGATGTTGACGCCAAGAGCCTCCCCCCTTGCGCAGCCTCTACGGCGCCGTTTTCCCTACTTCACGCTCTGTGTATACTACCTCCCACTCTTGTTAATATTCTTGGGTTGCCGCTTGTTCCTTGGGAGTGGGTCATGTGACAGTCCCGGCGTGGAGGGGCCCGAGCTGTGCGGCACGTCAGAACAAGGCAGGAAGTGCAGCGTATGAAGGTGATGGAAGAGGGTGGTGAAGATGAGGTGTTTGGGGGATCATGATGGTGAGGGTGAAGTCAGGATGGTGATGAGGCGTGTTTGATGACATCGTGGCTACCTACTACTTCACCCTCGCATTCTCTCTCCTTGTTCTCTTACCTCTTACATGTCTTCTCATCCCTCTTCCTTAACTTCTCCCTCTATCTCCTTCACCATGTTCCTTTTCCCCTCCTTCATCTCCCTTCTCTCTCCTCCTCCTCACCTATTCACACTTCTCCCTATTCCCAGCAATCCGCTATTTCCAAGCCGGTTTTCTTGCCCTGAAGAAGTGTCATTTTTCCTGGGAAGCTCCTCCCGCCTCCCACTCTAATGGGATAGTTTACTGCCCGAGGCTTTTTCAATATGGAAATTCGCGGTTGGTGATGCTGTCCTCGGATAGTCTACAAGGATTTAGGATCTTGTAGGATGTGTTAGGAGCGTTCGTGGCACCTTTCATGAATCCTTGAGGATATGATCGGGATATTTGTATGATCTTTGTATGCTAGGATTTTTTTTTTTTGCAGATTCTTTATGATATGCAATTTAGGATATCCTAGTGATCTTAATGATCCTCTAGAATATACTAGGATCTTTTAATGACCAATCAAGGATCTCTGTGATATCTTGCGACCAATGTTTGATCAAAAGTGCTATCTTAGGGGTTTAAAGGATCTTAACGGATGTTGTAGTGCTTATTATGATATTTTAGGACTAGAGAGTGAGAGGTTTAATAGGATATTTTAGATTATCGCAGGATGCATCTGGTTCTTGTAAGATATTAGGTCTGAGGAGTGTTGTTGCAGTTTAAACTCGCAACAACAGCTTATTCATCAACCAGCAAGCTTGCTGAGGTCCTAAATATGGTCCATTAAGAGAGAGAGAGAGAGAGAGAGAGAGAGAGAGAGAGAGAACATCTAAGTCAACTATTTGGATTTTAACACTCCAACTGTTTGTATAATATACATTCAGGGTGTTGCAATATTCACTCCTGTGTCCACCCATAATATTTATAGACAAACTTTTTACGTTTTATTCACTGCTTTGATTTCCAATGTTGTCCCTCCGGTATGTACTGAGTTACCTTCTTATCGTTCACACCTCTAAACCTATCAGTTAAAGGTCTTATTTACTACTTCCAAAGGGTCTTAAGGATCACCACCTCATCCATAGGTGAACCTCAACATCCACGTTCTCTCCCCAGTGTTTCTGGCCAGCATGTGACTATGACAAATAACTTCCACCTTACTTTGCCTTATTCCTAGAATCAGGTTCCAAATTCCAAGTTCCAGTAGTTCTAAGTAGTTCCAAGAATCAGAGCCTGGTGCAGAGTGCATAGGCATACTGTCTATGGCTTCTTCAAAATCCAGTGGGGATAGGGCGACATCTGCTATATGATTTGATGTTGGTATCATATACATGAAAATATCCACATCAAGAGCGAGTGTGTCCTTCTCTAACCACGTCCAGGACGGCACTGAAGGGTTAGGTAAAGGTAATCCTGTACCGCGTAATGTTAGCTCCTCCATTGCAGCAGATTGCATGCCATCGTGTTTAATCCACTTTCTTGATGAGTCGGTTATTGACACGAATGATATTTTTTTCTGGCAAGTGAGATTATGAAATTTGGTAAGACGGCGGGCATGTTGCTCTGGCTCAATGATCTTCAAATCTGCTCTTTTCTGAATTAATGTGATTTAGGAACTGGTTTGAAGAGCTGGAATATTATTAATTCCTGTTTGTTCACGGAGTTATCATGAGAATTGCCTCCACTCTTCCTCGCTTCCCCCCCCCTCATTCTCCTCACCTCCCCCTACCTCACTTCCCTTCATTTACCTCACCTCTCCCTCCACCTCACCTCCCCCTACCTCACTTCCCTTCATTTACCTCACCTCTCCCTCCACCTCACCTCTCCCTCCACCTCACCCTCCCTCCACCTCACTCCTCCTCAGTTCTTACGTCACGGGATAGTTTTCAAGTGTTTGTTTTTGCCATTGTTAATAATATTATTATTAATAGTATATTAACAAATACTACTACAAATATCAACAAATAATTCTACCACTACTGCTGTTAGCAGAGTTGTTTAGTGTTCATGCCAATGAACTATTTTAATAAAATTTGAAGACATCCTTACGAAGAAGAATTAAGCATTGTATAGGTAGAGTTGTGTGCTTTGTTGAGAGCCCCCGAGGCTCTCAGTGGTCCCCGAGGCTCTCAGTGGCCCCGAGGCTCTCAGTGGCCCCCGAGGCTCTCAGTGGTCCCCGAGGCTCTCAGTGGCCCCGAGGCTCTCAGTGGCCCCCGAGGCTCTCAGTGGCCCCCGAGGCTCTCAGTGGCCCCGAGGCTCTCAGTGGCCCCCGAGGCTCTCAGTGGCCCCGAGGCTCTCAGTGGCCCCGAGGCTCTCAGTGGCCCCCGAGGCTCTCAGTGGCCCGAGGCTCTCAGGGGGCTCAGTGGCCCCCGAGGGCTCTCAGTGGCCCCCGAGGCTGTTCAGTGGCCCCCGAGGCTCCTCAGTGGCCCCGAGGCTCTCAGTGGCCCCGAGGCTCTCAGTGGCCCCCGAGGCTCTCAGTGGCCCCCGAGGCTCTCAGTGGCCCCCGAGGCTCTCAGTGGCCCCCGAGGCTCTCAGTGGCCCCCGAGGCTCTCAGTGGCCCCCGAGGCTCTCAGTGGCCCCCATCTCCTGCTGGAGTGTTCTCATCAAAAGGTGGTCAACAGTGCACCAAGAGCACCACCACACACGAACATCATCAACCCGTAGCGCCACGCTGGCCAGAAGTGAAATACATATTGACTGAAAGAAATAAATCTCCGCTCCGTATGGTCCAAGGTGAAGACAGAAATGTTAGTCCTGTACTGTATTTAATTCTCTACGTCATGAATGATTTAGTCGGTGTATAATGTGTAACTCTTGTGTCCCTGGTGGCTCTTGTCTTCTCTTGTTGGCCTCGGTCACGCCCTCTCTCTCATCCCCTCTCACTGTAAACATTTGCCCTCTTCGGCATTTACATATCGTTATCATTCCCTTCGCTATGTACTTCCCAGGTGGACGCTTACACACACACACACACACACACACACACACACACACACACACACACACACACACACACACACACACACACACACACACATATACACATACACACGTCAGAGTGGTTAACAGATGGAGTACATTAGGCAGTGATGTGGTGGAGGCTGATTCCATACACAGCTTCAAGTGTAGATATGATAGAGCCCAATAGGCTCAGCTAAGAACCTTTGCACCAGTTGACAGTTAAGAGGCAGGACCAAAGAGCCCGAGCTAAACTAGTTACTCGCCTACTTGTGCTTACGGGGGGAGGGGGGGTTGAGTTCTGGCTCTTTGGTCCCGCCTCTCAACCGTCAATCAACAGGTGTCCAGATTCCTGAGCCTATTGGGCTCTATCATATCTATACTTGAAACTGTGTATGGAGCCAGCCTGTGTGTGTGTGTGTGTGTGTGTGTGTGTGTGTGTGTGTGTGTGTGTGTGTGTGTGTGTGTGTGTGTGTGTGTGTGTGTGTATGTGTGTGTGTGTCACATATATTACTGTGCATCATATAAATTCCTGTAATAAATATCTGGTGTGGCAAAAATGTATATACTTTCCAGATCATTAAAAACTTCCGGAGTCCTTCAGATTTATGAGGAATGTTAAAAAATATGAAAGTTAACTCTACCGAATGTGAAGCTGTCGAGATTCTCATAGTGAGAACCGGTTCTGGCGTCTAGCTGATATTACCACGCTTAAAATTTGTAGGGGGGAATGGTCTGAGGTACAGGATGGACATAGGTTGGTCGGGGGTTAGGCCTAAGTTAAATGATTTATTAAATATAAATAAATCACTAAAACAAACAAGCCTGTAAGCCAACACCTCTCCAGGAGATTTTCATGAAGTCGGAAATGAAATCTGGGACATGTCCGTAGAGTGAAGGTTACTCCCGCCGTTTACCGGCGCATTTTGAGGATTTACTTCATGTGT
The DNA here is from genome assembly GCF_040958095.1 of Procambarus clarkii. Taxonomy (NCBI): domain Eukaryota; kingdom Metazoa; phylum Arthropoda; class Malacostraca; order Decapoda; family Cambaridae; genus Procambarus; species Procambarus clarkii. The sequence continues at coordinate 15,853,231 of NC_091237.1, read as the reverse complement.
AAATGAAAATGTTTTATCTCTTCAAGGTTGACGGGAAGAGCGGAATGTAGGAAAATTGGGAGAGGGGAAGGAAGAGAGGGGGGTTGAGGGAAAGAAAAGGGGCAAATGTGGGGTGATATATATATATATATATATATATATATATATATATATATATATATATATATATATATATATATATATATAATATTATAAAATTGGCCAATCTTTTCAAACGTTACTGTAAATAGAAGACCAGATCAGGAGAGCAGCAACAGGTGAAAGAAACACTCCGACCCCTCATCATGGTCCAGTCGGAAGCGCGTGTACCTGGGGAGTCCAGGAACGCCAGTTCGATCCCAACATACAACAACCTTAATACTTCCTAATAAAGACTTTCCACATGAGCCACACCCGTGCTGGGCCACACTGTTAGGGATGAGTGTGGCGTGGTAGAGAGCCACACCTTGGAACATAAACACAACAGCTCTTTTGTTTCCATGATGGTCTACTGAGACAACCTTCTGCGTGATGCAGTTTTTGGTCGGACCTTAGGTCTTGGGCCCCTGCCAGGTTTTTTTTAGGTGTATTTGGGCTTAAGACTAAAGTCAACTTTCAGAGTATGTGTACATTGATAAATGTAATACAGATCTCGGAGTGTATATACCTTTTGTACTCCTGCCGGTGTTGATTCACATCTGATCTACGAGTGTAGATACACATCTCATCTACTAGTGTAAATACACATCTGATCTACGAGTGTAGATACACATATGTTTATTACACTGCTTCTGTTGCCATTCTCACGTGACATAAAACATGGCGTTGGCCAAAGTAAACAGGTATGCGCGGCCGGGTGTCCACAGTTGGTTGCTGGCCCGGGAACTACTTTGTGAGGCGGCAAGTCTGTGAGTCATGCGGCAGGCAAATATGGCGGGAGAAGCAAAACCCTCTCACAGTTTATGGATAATTTAATCCAACAAGGTACGGTTAATCCCGCTAACATGAGATTTGTGAACTCAAGTGTGAACCACTTATACTTTCAACCTCGTGAAATAAGTAGACACTTAAAAAAGTAAATGAAATAAGCCCCCAATATGTGTTTACAAACTGAGTCTTCCACTCAACTATTTTCAGTATCCAGGGGCCAGATTCACGAAGCAGTTACGCAAGCACTTACGAACCTATACATCCTGTCTCAATCTTTGACGGCTTTGTTTCCAATTATTAAACAGTTAATGAGCTCCGAAGCACCAGGAGGCTGTTTATATCAATAACAACAGTTGAATGGGAAGTTTTCATGCTTGTAAACTGTTTAATAAATGTAACCAAAGCCGCCAAAGATTGAGGAAAGATGTACACATTCGTAAGTACTTGCGTAAGTGCTTTCGTGAATCTGGCTCCCTGGCCATAGACGCACAAAGGGCTCCCGAACCCTCCACTAATGTTGACTAACTCACCAATGTTGTATTTAATATTGAATGAAGGTTCGGGTAATAGTTTTTTTCATGGGAAAACAACTGAAAGAGTTATAAAAGAGTTGAGATGTAAATGACTATACTGCGAGTTGTCCCGCGCTAAATGGACACTAAAGTGACCGTTGTCACTATTTCAATGATCAGACTTTTGTATTTTATATCAAAGGCTGAATGTTCATTCCTTGCAGCCGCCAAACCCCTTGTTTATGAATGACAAAGGCTTAACACACGACTCACAACTGATGACACTCTGTGTTCGACTCACATCTCTGTAATTTCTTCACCCACGTGCTTCAAAGGCCAATTATCGCCAACAGAACCTTAACACCCACTTTAATTTACTCGTAAATATGCTTACGGAGGTTGAGCTCTGGCTCTTTGGTCCCGCCTCTCAACTGTCAATCAACTGGTGTACAGATTCCTGAGCCTACTGGGCTCTATTATATCTACATTTGAAACAGCAACTTAAACACTGCAAGGGTCAATAGCAGCATTTTTTGTTTGTGTGATTGAGAGCCATACTACTTTGGTTCACTATAGCTGCAGTACCACAATCTTCTTGTTATCTTGAGGTTATCTTGAGATGCTTTCGGGGCTTTAGTGTCCCCCCGGTCCTCGACCAGGCCTCCACCCCCAGGAAGCAGCCCGTGACAGCTGACTTAGACCCAGGTACTTATTTTACTGCTAGGTAACAGGGGCATAGGGTGAAAGAAACTTTGCCCATTGTTTCTCGCCGGCGCCTGGGATCGAACCCGGGACCACAGGATCACAAGACCAGCGTGCTGTCCGCTCGGCCGACCGGCTCCCTGTGTGTGTGTGTGTGTGTGTGTGTGTGTGTGTGTGTGTCAGTATATAAACTTTCTATAAGGGGAACAAATCCCACCGTGGGCGTACTTACATATTGACAGGAAACTGGAACTCTCACAAGTGAGAAAAGACTTGTGTTATGAAGCGGTGAACCAAAGGCAAATAGCGACATCAAAGAACCTCTTCATCGATAATATTCTCCCACAGACATACATGCAATTTAATAAAGCCTTCATGAAAGGATAAAACATAGAGGGAACACTGCCATGTTTTACAGAACATCAGATCGTTGTGTTGTTGTGTGAAGCTCTCTATTGCTGATGACGGCTATTGTTAGCCTCTCTAGTGGACACCTAACTGCTCAACCACTTCTCTTTCTTTAGTGTTTGTGCTTGAAACTCACGCTGTCCTTAGCCCTATCCTTGAAGCCCTCTGTCCTGTCCTTGAAGCTCTCTGTCATGTCCTTGAAGCCCTCAACCCAAGCCTTGAAGCCATCTACCCTATTCTTGAAGCTCTCTGTCCTGTCCTTGAAGCCCTCAGGCCAACCACCCTTAACTCTCAAGAGTGAGAGTGAAGGGTGAGCAGCACCTCCAGTAAGAGTGAGAGTGTTGTAATTAACAACACGACAAAACACTCCGTCAACACCGCCTGTCTGTACACGGTCACGCTTACTGTGTGTTTGGCCAATTACCTCTAATTAATTAACTTGCACCTAATCACACTAATTACTGTCCTGTTTATAAGGCTGCGTCGAAAATCCTAATTTCGTCAGCCAGCGTGTTGTTAGGTATTGGTGTGTCAGGTTGTGTAGCGGTGGTAGTTAATGGTGCTCCTGCGCCTGCTGCACCGGTCATTTGCTAAGCCTGGCGTTGTGTAGCGGTGGTAGTTAATGGTGCTCCTGCGCCTGCTGCACCGGTCATTGCTAAGCCTGG
>NC_091237.1:15792535-15845035 GCF_040958095.1 Procambarus clarkii | reverse complement strand
TCGTGCTCACCACAATCATCAATCACCGCTATTTGATCGTGAAAAAACTATGAATGCAATTGATTTTTATTATGGGTTTTAATACCTACAATGAAGAGGAAGCCTTCTGCATACAATGCATTTAACATTTGTCACTCAGGCCTAGAGTGAGAGAGAGAGAGAGAGAGAGAGAGAGAGAGAGAGAGAGAGAGAGAGAGAGAGAGAGAGAGAGTGAGAGAGAGTGACAGAGAGACAGAGAGACAGAGAGAGAGAGAGAGAGAGAGAGAGAGAGAGAGAGAGAGAGAGAGAGTGAGAGAGAGAGAGAGAGAGAGAGAGAGAGAGAGAGAGAGAGAGAGAGAGAGAGAGAGAGAGAGTGAGAGAGAGTGACAGAGAGACAGAGAGAGAGAGAGAGAGAGAGAGAGAGAGAGAGAGAGAGAGAGAGAGAGAGAGAGAGAGAGAGAGAGAGAGAGAGAGTGAGAGAGAGTGACAGAGAGAGAGACAGAGAGAGAGAGAGAGAGAGAGAGAGAGAGAGAGACAGGGAGAGAGAGAGAGAAAGAGAGAGAGACATACACAGGGAGAGAGGGATAATAATGCCAGGGTGGCGGATAATAATGCCAGGGTGGAGGATAATAATGCCAGGGATGGAGGATAATAATGCCAGGGTGGTGGATAATAATGCCAGGGTGGTGGATAATAATGCCAGGGTGGTGGATAATAATGCCAGGGTGGAGGATAATAATGCCAGGGTGGAGGATAATAATGCCAGGGTGGTGGATAATAATGCCAGGGTGGAGGATAATAATGCCAGGGTGGATGGATAATAATGCCAGGGTGGAGGATAATAATGCCAGGGTGGAGGATAATAATGCCAGGGTGGAGGATAATAATGCCAGGGTGGTGGATAATAATGCCAGGGTGGTGGATAATAATGCCAGGGTGGAGGATAATAATGCCAGGGTGGTGGATAATAATGCCAGGGTGGAGGATAATAATGCCAGGGTGGAGGATAATAATGCCAGGGTGGAGGATAATAATGCCAGGGTGGTGGATAATAATGCCAGGGTGGAGGATAATAATGCCAGGGTGGTGGATAATAATGCCAGGGTGAGGGATAATAATGCCAGGGTGGTGGATAATAATGCCAGGGTGGAGGATAATAATGCCAGGGTGAGGGATAATAATGTCAGGGTGGAGGATAATAATGCCAGGGTGGTGGATAATAATGCCAGGGTGGTGGATAATAATGCCAGGGTGAGGGATAATAATGCCAGGGTGGTGGATAATAATGCCAGGGTGAGAGATAATAATGCCAGGGTGAGGGATAATAATGCCAGGGTGGTGGATAATAATGCCAGGGTGGTGGATAATAATGCCAGGGTGGTGGATAATAATGCCAGGGTGGTGGATAATAATGCCAGGGTGAGGGATAATAATGCCAGGGTGGAGGATAATAATGCCAGGGTGGAGGATAATAATGCCAGGGTGGTGGATAATAATGCCAGGGTGGAGGATAATAATGCCAGGGTGGTGGATAATAATGCCAGGGTGAGGGATAATAATGCCAGGGTGGTGGATAATAATGCCAGGGTGGAGGATAATAATGCCAGGGTGAGGGATAATAATGTCAGGGTGGAGGATAATAATGCCAGGGTGGTGGATAATAATGCCAGGGTGGTGGATAATAATGCCAGGGTGAGGGATAATAATGCCAGGGTGGTGGATAATAATGCCAGGGTGAGAGATAATAATGCCAGGGTGAGGGATAATAATGCCAGGGTGGTGGATAATAATGCCAGGGTGGTGGATAATAATGCCAGGGTGGTGGATAATAATGCCAGGGTGGTGGATAATAATGCCAGGGTGAGGGATAATAATGCCAGGGTGGTGGATAATAATGCCAGGGTGGTGGATAATAATGCCAGGGTGAGGGATAATAATGCCAGGGTGGTGGATAATAATGCCAGGGTGGTGGATAATAATGCCAGGGTGAGGGATAATAATGCCAGGGTGGAGGATAATAATGCCAGGGTGGAGGATAATAATGCCAGGGTGAGAGATAATAATGCCAGGGTGGAGGATAATAATGCCAGGGTGAGAGAGAGAGTAGAAGCTTTCAACTAATAGGTCAATATTATCTGTCAATCTTGATCAACATTAAGGCAAGAGTTTGAAGCAATAATTCTTGTCAAACAATTGTTCCCAGTTCAATTATAACAACCAAATTGTCAGCGAAACTTAAAAATTACAATAATAATCTATTATTAGTATTATTACAACGATAAATTACCTCAACTGCAATTTCCGTTCATGAACAAATGAACAAATGTGTACTCACCTGATCCTGATGATCGTAGAGGCGGTGACTGACTCACTTCACTCATTAACCCTCAATAACCATGAGTATCTCAGTGTTTTCCTCACCACATGAGTTTCTAGAGACTCACCAAGTTTCACCACCACCACGTGAGTCTAGCTATACACGAGATTATTGTAACTACTTATAACTCATCTGCCTCATCAAGATGAGTGTGTGAGGCAGGGGGAGGGAGGGAGGGTAGGGACGGGGAGGCCCCAAGGTAGGCAGGGTAAGAGGGGTGAAGGGGGGAGTACGTAGGTAGGTAAGCATAGGCAGGTCCGCCGTGCAGGCTGGGATGGGGACCTAGGCAGCCGCACTCAACCCTTGCGCTCTGAAGTATCAGAGCCGACTGGCTCAGATGGCCCTGCTGGCCGCCTCCCGCACGCACTCACGCTCACACACACGCACACACACACACACACACACACACACACACACACACACACACACACACACACACACACACACACACACACACTGGGAAGACGGGACACCACGAGCGTAGCTCTCATCCTGTAACTACACTTAGGTAATTACACACACATACACACACCACACACACACCACACACACACACACACACACACACACACACACACACACACACACACACACGCACACACACACACACACACACACACACACACACACACACACACACACACACACACACACACACGCCACTCCGTTAAAACACAACTGTTCTGCAGGCGATGAGTCACAATAACGTGGCTAAAGTATGTTGACCAGACCACACACTAGAAGGTGAAGGGACGACGACGTTTCGGTCCGTCCTGGACCATTCTCAAGTCGACAATCGACTTAAGAATGGTCCAAGACGGACCGAAACGTTGTCGTCCCTTCACCTTCTAGTGTGTGGTCTGGTCAACAACTGTTTTGCCTAATGAGTCCCTGTTATGTGAAATAATCACTGTATTGTATAACCTCTCTATGTGTATATACTATATGTATACTATATACATACTATATGTATGCACTGTATAAGTCCCCTCTCAAATCCCAAACAAATGAATAAAACGTAAACTTATTATTTACAATTATGTGTTAATTGAGTTTATTCACCTTTATGTATTTGCAGAGTTGAGCTTCAGCTCCCGTGCCCGACATTTCAAATCTTAAAGATGAATTGACTAGTCCAAACACTTGGGCTGGACGGTAGAGTGACGGTCTCACTTTATGCAAATCTGCGTTCAATCCCCGACCGTCCACAAGTATTTGTGCACCATTCCTTATCCTGACCCCTTCCCTGTGCTATATAGCCTAATTGCTTGGTCCATTCTCCTAATAGTTTCCTTCCTTCTCCTGTCAATCTTATCTGAAGGAGAAGATATATGCTTAGTAAAATATACAAAACACTGTACTAAGTAATGTTCTGTAGAGAGACCCACTGGTAATGGTGCATCAAGATATCCATTAATTATATCAGGTTGATAACAAGATAACAATACTGAATATTGGCATCCTGCCATGTTGCAGAGGGGAGATCAGATGCCCAACACTGTGTTCAATACAAGAGGTAATCACACAAATGGAAGAGGGGTGAGGGAGAGAGAGAGAGAGAGAGAGAGAGAGAGAGAGAGAGAGAGAGAGAGAGAGAGAGAGAGAGAGAGAGAGAGAGAGAGAGAGAGAGAGAGAGTGGCGACCAGCTATGCATTAGCAGTAAAAAACACAAGAGTATTATGCAATAATCTCTTCCATCTTGAACATTTCCTCATCAATGCCTAACGAGGTTCAGATGGTTATTCTATTAATGCACTTCCTCTGCCCATCCGGCAGCATCGAAGCGTGGCATATCCGGCCCCAAGAGGACACCAGGTGAAATGTTTCTTTGTTGAAAGGTCTTTTGGTATACATGAACTGAGAGTTTGGCGGGTACAGTGTTCTTGCTGGAGGTAAACTCCCTTATAATGTTGTTGCTGGAGGTAAACTCCGTTATAATGTTGTTGCTGGAGGTAAACCCCCTTATAATGTTGTTGTTGGAGGTAAACTCCCTTATAATGTTGTTGTTGGAGGTAAACTCCCTTATAATGTTGTTGTTGGAGGTAAACTCCCTTATAATGTTGTTGTTGGAGGTAAACTCCGTTATAATGTTGTTGCTGGAGGTAAACTCCGTTATAATGTTGTTGTTGGAGGTAAACCCCCTTATAATGTTGTTGTTGGAGGTAAACTCCGTTATAATGACAGCCTCGGCCTTGCATCTCCAACACAACTACTCATTTCATCCCATATATTAACACATTCTCTCATTAACTCATTGTTCTCTCTGTTGCTCTGTTGTCTCCCAGCAAACAGGCCAACGGTGCCGTTGTTGTGAAGTGTTCACGAGACATAAACAGAGTTGTGTCATCATATTTCTTCACTCTATCGTCTAAGGTTGATGATATTTGATGAATTGTGTGAAAAATATCCCCAGCGTCAGGGAGCCGGTCGGCCGAGCGGACAGCACGCGGGACTTGTGATCCTGTGGTCCTGGGTTCGATCCCAGGCGCCGGCGAGAAACAATGGGCAGAGTTTCTTTCACCCTATGCCCCTGTTACCAAGCAGTAAAATAGGTACCTGGGTGTTAGTCAGCTGTCACGGGCTGCTTCCTGGGGGTGGAGGCCTGGTCCAGGACCGGGCCGCGGGGACACTAAAGCCCCGAAATCATCTCAAGATAACCTCAAGATAGCGTCCTTGACACACAAGGGAACTCTCTCTCTCTCTTCTATTTAATTGCTTTGTGGTTTATTTTTAACGAAATGTTTTATATTTAATTAAATCTTGTTTTCCAAATAAAATTTAAATATTGAATTAAAAAACACAAATTAATGAAATTACTCGCTGGATGCCCTGTTGACTTGTCTGGGTACCATGCTGTCTGGGTATTATGCTGACTGTCTGGGTATTATGCTGACTGTCTGGGTATTATGCTGACTGTCTGGGTATTATGCTGACTGTCTGGGTATTATGCTGACTGTCTGGGTATTATGCTGACTGTCTGGGTACCATGCTGTCTGGGTATTATGCTGACTGTCTGGGTATTATGCTGACTGTCTGGGTATTATGCTGACTGTCTGGGTATTATGCTGACTGTCTGGGTACCATGCTGTCTGGGTATTATGCTGACTGTCTGGGTATTATGCTGACTGTCTGGGTATTATGCTGACTGTCTGGGTACCATGCTGACTGTCTGAGCACCACAATCTCGACGCTGCTACTGACGGGAGCTGCCTCGGGAGATCAGGGGAGCTGCCTCGGGAGATCAGGGGAGCTGCCTCGGGAGATCAGGGGAGCTGCCTACAGGTTCCTACGCTTCTGGAGAGGTTAATGCGCTTCAAATGTGACGTTTTCCAGGTGGTGGTTCAGGAGTGCCTGCTCCCTGGCCGCTGGAACCTCACTCTGTGGACGTGTAATTATTTAAGGTGTATGTCCCGGCCCCGCAGACCTTGTTGCACAAGATTCTATTAATCGCGACAGATTCAGGGAGGAGGCTTGCAACATGTGTCTTGTGCTGTGGTGTGGGAGGCTTGCAACATGTGTCTTGTTCTGTGGTGTGGGAGGCTTGCAACATGTGTCTTGTTCTGTGGTGTGGGAGGCTTGCAACATGTGTCTTGTTCTGTGGTGTGGGAGGCTTGCAACATGTGTCTTGTTCTGTGGTGTGGGAGGCTTGCAACATGTGTCTTGTGCTGTGGTGTGGGAGGCTTGCAACATGTGTCTTGTGCTGTGGTGTGGGAGGCTTGCAACATGTGTCTTGTGCTGTGGTGTGGGAGGCTTGCAACATGTGTCTTGTGCTGTGGTGTGGGAGGCTTGCAACATGTGTCTTGTGCTGTGGTGTGGGAGGCTTGCAACATGTGTCTTGTGCTGTGGTGTGGGAGGCTTGCAACATGTGTCTTGTGCTGTGGTGTGGGAGGCTTGCAACATGTGTCTTGTGCTGTGGTGTGGGAGGCTTGCAACATGTGTCTTGTGGTGTGGTGTGGGAGGCTTGCAACATGTGTCTTGTGCTGTGGTGTGAGAGGCTTGCAACATGTGTCTTGTTCTGTGGTGTGGGAGACTTGCAACATGTGTCTTGTTCTGTGGTGTGGGAGGCTTGCAACATGTGTCTTGTTCTGTGGTGTGGGAGGCTTGCAACATGTGTCTTGTGCTGTGGTGTGGGAGGCTTGCAACATGTGTCTTGTGCTGTGGTGTGGGAGACTTGCAACATGTGTCTTGTTCTGTGGTGTGGGAGGCTTGCAACATGTGTCTTGTTCTGTGGTGTGGGAGGCTTGCAACATGTGTCTTGTGCTGTGGTGTGGGAGGCTTGCAACATGTGTCTTGTGCTGTGGTGTGGGAGGCTTGCAACACTGGTGTCTTGTGCTGTGGTGTGGGAGGCTTGCAACATGTGTCTTGTGCTGTGGTGTGGGAGGCTTGCAACACTGGTGTCTTGTCCTCTAGTGCCGTGCCACTTCCCTGTACCCCCCCAGGACCTGGCACGGCCAGGTACGACTCAGAGACAAGCAGGGCGCCTCCGCTAACCGGTAGTTAGCCTTCACAAACAAGCAGTTAGCCACCTTCCACTAGCAGTGGTACAGCCGCAACCACCTTGCGTTGACACCGACTGTGAGGCATCACCGCTGGCCTATATAAAGCGCACCGCCTCCCTAAGGGAGCCATTACGGGCTCACCATAGCCCGTGCTACTTGGAACTTTTTGTTCCAAGTAGCAAATCTTAAACAATAACGTAGGGAGCCAATCTCTCTCTCAGTGGATCACCTTCGCCGTGGATCGTGGATCACCTTCGCCGCCCGCAACGTCCTCTACACTCAGCCTACGTCGTGTGTCGGAGGTGCTGGTGGTATAGGAGTTGTGTTCCGCCCACCAGTCTTAACTGATCTCTTATAGTCATTGTTTTTCTTCCACAGTTTATATATGTTATATCTTCCACAGTTTATATATGTTATATCTTCCACAGTTTATATATGGTACATTTTCCATGTTATTTTGTTCACCTTTGCATTATATGATCGCCAAGTGTTCTCAGCTGCCATTTTTGTTCATTAATATTTCAGTATGTTGTTTGAGTTATTTATTTGATTGTTTTCCTTTGCTTCCACCTGTGAGTTAAACGCTGCAAGGGTCAATAGCAGCATTTTTTTGTTTATGTGACTGAGAGCCATACCACTTTGGTTCACTATAGCTACAGTACCACAATGCGTCACTATATATAATGTGTGTGTGTGTGTGTGTGTGTGTGTGTGTGTGTGTGTGTGTGTGTGTGTGTGTGTGTGTGTGTGTGTGTGTGTACTCACCTAATTGTACTCACCTAATTGTGCTTGCGGGGGTTGAGCTTTGGCTCTTTGGTCCCGCCTCTCAACTGTCAATCAACTGGTGTACAGATTCCTGAGCCTACTGGGCTCTATCATACCTACATTTGAAACTGTGTATGGAGTCAGCCTCCACCACATCACTTCCTAGTGCATTCCATTTATTAACTACTCTGACACTGAAAAAATTCTTTCTAACGTCTCTGTGGCTCATCTGGGTACTAAGTTTCCACCTGTGTCCCCTTGTTCGTGTCCCACCCGTGCTGAAGAGTTTGTCTTTGTCCACCCTGTCAATTCCCCTGAGAATTTTGTAGGTGGTTATCATGTCTCCCCTTACTCTTCTGTTTTCCAGGGATGTGAGGTTCAGCTCCTTTAGCCTTTCCTCGTAGCTCAATCCTCTCAGTTCACTATAGCTACAGTACCACAATGCGTCACTATATATAATGTGTGTGTGTGTGTGTGTGGAGTAGTACCCGTAGTACCCGTACCATAGTACCCATACCATAGTACCCGTCCCGTAGTACCCATACCATAGTACCTGTACCATAGTACCCGTACCGTAGTACCCGTACCATAGTACCCGTCCCGTAGTACCTGTACCATAGTACCCGTACCATAGTACCCGTACCATAGTATCCGTACCCATAGTACCCATACCATAGTACCTGTACCATAGTACCCGTACCATAGTACCCGTACCATAGTACCCGTCCCGTAGTACCTGTACCATAGTACCCGTGTGTGTGTGTGTGTGTGTGTGTGTGTGTGTGTGTGTGTGTGTGTGTGTGTGTGTGTGTGTAAATCACAAATAAATTAACACATGATGAATTGTTTGAATCCTTGATTGAGCTTATTTGATATGTAGCAACTGTCAATAGTCAGCTATCACTTTGCAATCATTCTAACGTGCATTCTTCCGGTAGGTGCAGTCTACCGTCTTCAAGATCAAGACAGCACTCAGCATGCTGTCCTAGCTACCACCAGACCACTCAGCATGCTGTCCCAGCCACCACCAGACCACTCAGCATGCTGTCCTAGCTACCACCAGACCACTCAGCATGCTGTCCTAGCCACCATCAGACCACTCAGCATGCTGTCCCAGCCACCACCAGACCACTCAGCATGCTGTCCCAGCCACCATCAGACCACTCAGCATGCTGTCCCTAGCCACCACCAGACCACTCAGCATGCTGTCCCTAGCCACCACCAGACCACTCAGCATGCTGTCCCAGCCACCATCAGACCACTCAGCATGCTGTCCTAGCCACCACCAGACCACTCAGCATGCTGTCCCAGCCACCATCAGACCACAGGAAGCAAGGAGGCTGCACAATGCCTATATTGGTCTATGCCTCACCTCACTCTCGGCCACATATGAGGTGCTCCGGCTAAATTGTACTCACTTCTACTCTGCCTTTGAACATGTTGACATGATCAACGAAACATCTTTTAGCGTCAGGCCGTCATAATAGAGCAAGATGAACTTTAGACAGGCTGAAATATAGTCTATGATTAAAGGCAAACTCAAAGGTTTACATACACAGGAAAGCTGATATACAGAGTTCTCGATCTGTATACCCTCGAATACGACTTGGAGTACACTTCTGTGTATTTATCCGTCAATAGAGGCAACGAAGGCCGTTATTGACCGTAGTACCCGTACCCATAGTACCCATACCATAGTACCCGTACCGTAGTACCCGTACCATAGTACCCATACCATAGTTCCTGTACCATAGTACCCGTACCGTAGTACCCATACCATAGTACCCATACCATAGTACCCATACCATAGTACCCATACCATAGTACCCGTACCATAGTACCCGTACCATAGTACCCGTACCATAGTACCCATACCATAGTACCCGTACCGTAGTACCCATACCATAGTACCCATACCATAGTACCCGTACCGTAGTACCCGTACCATAGTACCCGTACCATAGTACCCATACCATAGTACCCGTACCATAGTACCCGTACCATAGTACCCATACCATAGTACCCGTACCGTAGTACCCATACCATAGTACCCGTACCGTAGTACCCGTACCATAGTACCCGTCCCGTAGTACCCGTACCATAGTACCCGTACTCATAGTACCCGTACCATAGTACCTGTCCCGTAGTACCCGTACCATAGTACCCATACCATAGTACCCGTACCGTAGATCCCGTACCGTAGTACCCATACCATAGTACCCGTCCCGTAGTACCCGTACCATAGTACCCATACCATAGTACCCGTCCCGTAGTACCCATACCATAGTACCTGTACCATAGTACCCGTACCGTAGTACCCGTACCATAGTACCCGTCCCGTAGTACCTGTACCATAGTACCCGTACCCATAGTACCCGTACCATAGTATCCGTACCCATAGTACCCATTCCATAGTACCTGTACCATAGTACCCGTACCATAGTACCCGTACCATAGTACCCGTCCCGTAGTACCTGTACCATAGTACCCGTACCCATAGTACCCGTACCATAGTACCCGTCCCATAGTACCCGTACCATAGTACCCGTACCGTAGTACCCATACCATAGTACCCGCCCCATAGTACCCGTCCCATAGTACCCGTACCCATAGTACCCGCACCATAGTACCCGTACCATAGTACCCGTACCATAGTACCCGTACCATAGTACTTGACCCATAGTACCCGTACCATAGTACCCGACCCATAGTACCCATACCATAGTACCCGTACCATAGTACCCGCCCCATAGTACCCATACCATAGTACCCGACCCATAGTACCCGTACCATAGTACTTGACCCATAGTACCCGTACCATAGTACCCGTACCATAGTACCCGACCCATAGTACCCATACCATAGTACCCGTACCATAGTACCCGTACCATAGTACCCGTACCATAGTACTACATAGGTACTACATAGCCTTCCCGGCGTGGTGCCTTCTTTTGATAATTAATTACTTACTTGTGCAGAATAATATTCTGAACAATGTCATCCTGGACGTTAATAGTTATTAAAAAGCATAAATGTTCACACTTCAATAAGTTAAACTCGCTTAACTTGTCATTAACGAGCAATATCTTAAGTCCATTGAAAGCAAATATTTAACGTCATCCAGTGTTGTGTCAGGAACTTTGGTTGTTGTTGTGTTTGTTAGTCTGTTATTGTATATATTGTATATTGTAGTTGTTGTTGTAGTTGTGGAGCGGCCATTAACAGTTCTTGACTGACGGACGAGTATTACTTCACTGCCGATTATATTGCAAATGTTGCTCTGTTGTACCTGTTGTTCTGTTGCAACATTTACAACAGAATGTTGTATTTGGCTTGTGAATTAGATTTTGAAATTAACAACTTCAAGCATTTAAGGTTTATTATAGACTCGTTCGTGTCTGGGGAAGTGAAGGAGTGGCTGTTGGCCATTGTTAATTGACACTCGAGACGCGCAAAATGTTAACCAATGGCGTGAGTTTTAGGGTGAATGTCAACCAATCAGCGGCCGAGTTTGGTTGCCTGCTGAGTATAAAAGGGACCACGAGACAAAAAACACTTCAGTGTGTTTTTACCTCACTTTTGGTATACAGTTCCAGGCTCGTCTCTTGAAGGTGAGCTGTATGTGGGGGATCCCCCCTCCCCTCCCCCCCCTCTGCCGTCATGTTGCGTCCCCCCCCCCCTGCCGTCATGTTGCGTCCCCCCCCCCCCTGCCGTCATGTTGCGTCCCCCCCCCCCTGCCGTCATGTTGCGTCCCCCCCCTGCCGTCATGTTGCGTCCCCCCCCCCTGCCGTCATGTTGCGTCCCCCCCCCATGCCGTCATGTTGCGTCCCCCCCCCCTGCCGTCATGTTGCGTCCCCCCCCTGCCGTCATGTTGGTTCCCCCCCCCCCTGCCTTCATGTTGCGTCCCCCCCCCCCTGCCGTCATGTTGCGTCCCCCCCCCCCTGCCGTCATGTTGCGTCCCCCCCCCTGCCGTCATGTTGCGTCCCCCCCCCTGCCGTCATGTTGCGTCCCCCCCCCTGCCGTCATGTTGCGCCCCCCCCCCTGCCGTCATGTTGCGTCCCCCCTCCTTCCCCCATGTTGCGTCCCCCTCCCTTCCCCCCCTTGCCGTCTTGTTGCCTCCCCTGCCCCTTTATTGCGTCTCCTTGCTCGCGCCTTGTACCCTCCCTCCCTCCCTCGCTCGCGCCTTGTACCCTCCCTCCCTCCCTCGCTCGCGCCTTGTACCCTCCCTCCCTCCCTCGCTCGCGCCTTGTACCCTCCCTCCCTCGCTCGCTCGCGCCTTGGTCTTCCATACTGGAACTAGTGAAGTGTATTAGGGGGGAACTATAGTGAAGTGTATTAGGGGGGAACTACCTTTATTTCAGATATGTTTTGACGACTCAAAGGTTGGGTTAAGTGCGCATAGTGCTGCGTGTGGCACTGTAGCACAGTACCACTGTAGCACAGTTCTCCCCCCCCCCCCCCCGAGTTAACCACAAAACGTCTAAGGTGACCTGCTTTTCTCCCTCACAAGGACATCACATACATATGCGTAGATTCTAAACTGAAAACATTTAATATTTACCAATTAACACTCGCAAATTTAAAATTTTATAAACCTACACTTAAAATTTGTCAGTTTCATAGATTGAAAACTTGGTTAATTATCATTCTGATATTAGCACATTATTAGCTACTATAGTGTGGTTGTTGTGCTCTCAAGCTTTAAGTACGTGTGATCCAGTTGTTTATATTCTGGTAGTGGACCCCCATAACCCCATCCTATGGCGATAGTAAAGATTGCTAGTGTCTAACGAAGGCTTAATGAACTGCGTTTACATAATGTGTGGGGGGAAAAAATGCAAAAATTAACCTGACATTTCTAATGTTTACTTCTCGTCCTCAGGTCCGGCCAACTACAGCCCGTCAAAAGAAGCCAACGAGGACCGGCTCTGTATTACATTAATAATATGGTTGGAAGTGGGAACCCCATTATTTGTATCAGTGGAGGTGGGAATAATGTTGGAAGAGTTAGGAGTGAGGCACTGATACAGAGGTTTAAGATAACCATAGAATTGGTAAAGAGCAAGAGGAATCGCGATCACTACTGTCTTCTGAGCTTGCTTCCTGATGACTCCTCTCGCCGATTCACGACTCTAACTTTGAATTTGATACTAAATTTGCTACCTCAAACACTAGTTTTATCCTACCTTATATAATTAAACGTGATGTGTACTGCTGGACACTGTTCTCGTGGCCCGGTCTCTGACTATATAGGCCCTTAGTTGCTGCTGTTCTCAACCCACAACCAGAGTGATCAGGTACAGTTTGCAACTACCTTCTGGTGTATGAACACCTTAAAACCAGACTAACGTACACCACCTCTCTGTACAACACCTTCCATGTATCGTGCATTAGTAATACAACTGAAGCTTAACGTTATGGGTGGTAAGCCCTTAATTAACTCTTGGCGAGACTTGACAGTACGAAGTCTTTACTCCCTCGGCACAACAGCCCTAATGGGACGTGACAGCCTTGTCTTATAAACCTTCAAAAATGGGCCATAAAAACCAGCCATTAGCTCCACAAGTAACAGAGGTGGCAGAGAAACGCTTCGGCTGACCTTCAGAGGCCTGGTTTTGTTATACGACAATTACATTAAACTGGCCAGGTTAGAACTGGCCGCTAGTTAAATACTTGCTTGGCACCTTACCATCTCCCCAGAGTAAAGTGTTCCACAGGACCTATTCTGTGGGTAACCCAGATCACCCTCAGGATTGTGTACTCAGAGGTTGAGCTTCGGCTCTTTGGTCCCGCCTCTAGAATGTCAATCGACGATGTAGATTCTTGAACCTATTTGGTTATCATATCACTTCAACCGTGTAGTGTACCTTACCTTACAACACTGCCTTTCATCTGTAAACTACTGACAAAATTTAAAATGATGGCACGCCCGACCACTTGGACTGGACGGTAGAGCGACGGTCTCGCTACATGCCAGTCAGCGTTCAATCCCCGACCGTTTAAGTGGTTGGGTTATCTTGATGATTTAGAGGCTTAACGTCACCGCGGCCCGGTCCTCGACCAGGCCTCCATTCTCAGGAAGCAGCCCGTAGCAGCTGTTTAACTCCCAGGTACCTATTTACTGCTAGGTAACAGGGGCATCAGGGTGAAAAACATTTTGCCCATTTGTCTCTGCCTCCACCGGGAATCGAACCCGACACCTCGGGACTACGAATCAGAAGCGCTGTCCACTCAGCTGTCAGGCGCCCATTTGATCCCTGTCACGTCCCAAATCCTTATCTTAATCACTTCAAAGTGCTATAGACTTACTACTTGGCGCTTTCTCCTGATAGTTCCCTTCCCCCCCCCCCCGTTCCATCCCAAATACTCAACACTGCGGTCAGGATATGTAGTCATAATGGCTTGGCACTTTCTCCTGATAATTACCTTGCCTTTTCCATATTTTTGATACAGAAGTCCAGATTGTTAGGCCAGTAAATGACATCAATATGAATAGTCTGAATAACCACTAATGCGTTACGTTTGTCAGACTGCCTAGTATTTAACATTAAATTTTAAACGGACAAGCAAACCCAAAATAAAGTGGCAGATACGTCTGACAACTGTTCCAAGAGATCGGATACTTTTGATATAGTTCGCTTTATGCGTTTCTTATTTGGCATCCTTGGTGATATTTAGCGCTCTCTAATTACTCTGTACATTTGGTGGTGCTACATAGCCTTCCCGGTTTCTTGCTTTCTTTTGATAATTACTTCTGGGTTTCCTCGAACCTTCGTCCCAATACTCATCATTCTGGGTTAAGGCTCGACTCTGATGCCTTTTCGTCCCGAACCAGAGCTTGTATGTTGAAACCGGCGTTCCGTCTCTACAGATCATCGTGATTCTATTACTTAGTGTAGCATGGTCCCTACAACACCTTCACCCCCGCTTGAGCACGAGTTGATTACTGCTGCCCCCTGTTTCTTCTCACCACATTCTTCTTTCTGTGAGGATGGCCAGTTTGGCATGATTTTCTCTCGGTACATGGTTGAAATTATCCAGAGTTTGTATGTTGAGACCGGCATCCAGTCTAGACAGGATCGCAGTGATTGCTATTGTCCTCGCTACTTTGCCTGGTCCTCTTTAAAACTCTCTTGCTTATGTCGTACTTTGACCATTACCCCTCCTGTGGGCCCTGTTCCCTTTCTGTACGGTTGTCTCGCTTGCAAGTTTCTCTCTCGGTTCGTGTCGCCAATGTTTCTCATCGTGTCAGTCCTTGTCCCCATGGAGGGTCCCTCTTCCTAGGTTTTGTATAAGCTTAGCCTAGTCATGCAGGTCATTACTCCGTCCTACAGTTCTGAAACGCCTTTTCCTTGCTCACTTTTCTTCACACTCCCGCTCCATCTCCGTCGTCACAGATGGGTCTAGGTCTGCTGAGTGTAGGCTACTCGGGTGCAGTCAGGACTACACAACAATGTGTGTCAGCCTTCCGTCAAGAGACTAGCATCTTCACGGCTGAACTTTATGCAATTTTGTTTGCTTTTTGTCAACGGCTTTCTCACTGTAGTTCTTCCTGTGTTGTAGTTGACTCGAGCAGTACTCTCATAGCTCTAGAGTCATAATCCTGTGGTCATCGAACTTCAATATTGACTGTTTATCTCCAGCAGATTTAAGACAGTAGAGTTTTGCTGGGTTCCCAGCCATATTGGTGGTTTCCTTAAATGAGTGTGCGGACACTGCCGCTAAGGAAGCTGTCCGCACCTGTCCCATCTTCTGTAAAGATATTTCTTATTCAGGACTTCTATCCAGTTATTCATTCCTCAATCCTTGCCCATTGGCATGATCGTTGGTCTTGTTACTCTTAACAAGCTGCATGCTCTTAAGTGTTCTACAAACACCCCCCCCCCCCCCCCCAATGGCCTTCCTCCTACCACCGTAACCGGCGGTGGGAAACGGCTCTAGTGAGGTTATGTATCGGCCAGACCCACTTAACTCACAGGCACTTAATGGATTGCTGCCCACTTCCCCCTCCTTGTTGTCCAAATTGTATTGTCCCTCTTACGATCGTGCATATCCTTGTTGAATGTCCTAACTTCCAGAATGTGCGTGGGTCTTGCTTCCCGACTGTCCCTCGCGGTCACCTATCCCTCTATAGTATCCTTGGTGAATCGGATGCCTTTGATGTTATACAAAAGTGTACAAGGCGAATAAGTCTCTCTCGTATGAACTTGCACTCGTATTGGCATCCTTAGTAATATTTAGCGTCTTTTGAATATCCCGCACGTTTAATGGTGCTATATAGCCTCCCCGGCTTGGTGCCTTGATTTGATAACTTGGTATGGAGTGCCTGGAAAAAAGTGCTACTAGAGCACCTATAATCATCGTGTGGTAACGTGTGAAAGAATTCAGCAGTGACCGACAGGAAAGACGGCAACCACTACATGGAAACCTGCAGTACCTGGGCAAGATTTCTACCAACCTCATCATAACGACAGCAATCTATTACCAGACTAGTTTGTGCTGAGTGGGAAGATTGACTGATGGGTAGCTCTTTCTAGGTCCTCTGGTGTATGGAGAGTTAGCATAACTTAAACTCCATTAAAAAAATTCACAGCTCATTCAAGATAGGCAGTTTGGTAACACTGAAGGGCCGGCTAGTGGCCATCCGTACTCCCTCTCGACTCGAGTGCACTTGCACCCAAGTGCACCTGCACCGAACTTGCACCCAAGTACACCTGCACCAAACTTGCACTAAGTGCACTTGCACCCAAGTACACCTGCACCGAACTTGCACTAAGTGCACCTGCACCGAACTTGCACTAAGTGCACCTGCACCGAACTTGCACCTAAGTGCACCTGCACCAAACTTGCACTAAGTGCACCTGCACCGAACTTGCACTAAGTGCACCTGCACCGAACTTGCACTAAGTGCACCTGCACCGAACTTGCACTAAGTGCACCTGCACCGAACTTGCACCCAAGTACACCTGCACCGAACTTGCACCCAAGTGCACCTGCACCGAACTTGCACCCAAGTACACCTGCACCGAACTTGCACCCAAGTGCACCTGCACCGAACTTGCACCCAAGTGCACCTGCACCGAACTTGCACCCAAGTGCACCTGCACCAAACTTGCACTAAGTGCACCTGCACCCAAGTGCACCTGCACCGAACTTGCACTAAGTGCACCTGCACCGAACTTGCACTAAGTGCACCTGCACCGAACTTGCACTAAGTGCACCTGCACCGAACTTGCACTAAGTGCACCTGCACCGAACTTGCACCCAAGTACACCTGCACCGAACTTGCACTAAGTGCACCTGCACCGAACTTGCACCCAAGTACACCTGCACCGAACTTGCACCCAAGTGCACCTGCACCGAACTTGCACCAAGTGCACCTGCACCAAACTTGCACTAAGTGCACCTGCACCGAACTTGCACTAAGTGCACCTGCACCGAACTTGCACTAAGTGCACCTGCACCGAACTTGCACTAAGTGCACCTGCACCGAACTTGCACTAAGTGCACCTGCACCGAACTTGCACTAAGTGCACCTGCACCGAACTTGCACTAAGTGCACCTGCACCGAACTTGCACTAAGTGCACCTGCACCGAACTTGCACTAAGTGCACCTGCACCCAAGTGCACCTGCACCGAACTTGCACTAAGTGCACCTGCACCGAACTTGCACTAAGTGCACCTGCACCGAACTTGCACCCAAGTACACCTGCACCGAACTTGCACCCAAGTGCACCTGCACCGAACTTGCACCTAAGTGCACCTGCACCAAACTTGCACTAAGTGCACCTGCACCGAACTTGCACTAAGTGCACCTGCACCGAACTTGCACTAAGTGCACCTGCACCGAACTTGCACTAAGTGCACCTGCACCGAACTTGCACTAAGTGCACCTGCACCGAACTTGCACTAAGTGCACCTGCACCGAACTTGCACCTAAGTGCACCTGCACCAAACTTGCACCTAAGTGCACCTGCACCGAAACTTGCACCTAAGTGCACCTGCACCAAACTTGCACTAAGTGCACCTGCACCAAACTTGCACCCAAGTACAACTGCACCAAACTTGCACTAAGTGCACCTGCACCAAACTTGCACTAAGTGCACCTGCACCAAACTTGCACTAAGTGCACCTGCACCAAACTTGCACTAAGTGCACCTGCACCAAACTTGCACTAAGTGCACCTGCACCAAACTTGCACTAAGTGCACCTGCACCAAACTTGCACCCAAGTACAACTGCACCAAACTTGCACTAAGTGCACCTGCACCAAACTTGCACTAAGTGCACCTGCACCAAACTTGCACCCAAGTACATCTGCACCAAAGTACACTTGCCCGCACACCACAACCTCCACAGCTCTTCTCCACTTGTCCCCAACTCCTCATTTATACATCTTCCTCCCTTTGTCTCCCCCCCCCCTCCACTCAACTTTTCTTTTCCCTCTTCCACCAACTCTTCTCTAGCTGTCCCCGACTCCTCCCTCCCCTCCTGCATCAACTTATCTTCCTTCCCCCATCTCTTCTCGTCTCCCTTCATCTCTACATTATATCCTCTCCCTGACCCCTTGAAGTTCAACACTAACCCTACATATCAGAAAAAGGATCATGATGGTAGGACAATAAAACACAGGTGGCGGAGAGGGACATTATTTTTTCCCCTGGAGGAGATCGCTCGTGTATGGAGGGAAATCAGTGGGGAATCAACAGTCATGAGGGAAAACCCTAATTAAACTACAGATGGAACAGAGCAGGAGGAAATACAACAACTTCTGGCCATCAACCCCGCAGGTAGTAGGTAATATAGCAATGGTGGGGTAACCTTTGCTAAAATGCTGAGGAAGAATCCAGAAGCCATGTCAATGGTCAAGTTGCAATGAAAGTAACTTCACAGGAAGCTAATGGAAAGGAAAAGAGCTGTAGTCGTGGTAGGTATTAGGGAACAAGAAGGTTCCAGGCAGGAAGAGTGGAGAGCCAAGGACAAAGCTTCAGTGACAGGGATGCTGAAATACAAATGGAAGGGGCTGATCAATGCAGGCGGCGGCTTTCCGGTTTGGACAATGCAACAAAAATCTATTTATAAATGGCGTCATTCAAGTCGATTGATACGGTGGCCTCATTCAAGAATGAGGCCACCAAAGAAGACATTCTAGTAAAGAGCAAACTTCAAAATATAATGAAATACAGAAAGGTATTCCTCCAGAGTGAGGTCAGGGTGATGGAAGGGAGCCAGGGAGCCATAGCCTCCAATCCCAAAGAGGAGTGGGGAACCCAACTCAATTCAAGAACCCCAGGGAGAACCAACACCCCTACCCTCCTTCACAAAGTCCAAACCCTTCCCTCCTACACAATGCCTGGTCTTCCTGCCCCAAGCAGGCCAAGTAATTAATTATCAAAAGACCCCAAACCGGGAAGGCTATGTAGCACCATCAAATGTGCGGGATAATCAGAGGGCGCTAAATATCACCAAGGATGCCAATACGAGAACAGAAATGCACAAGGCTAACGACATCAAAAGTATCCGAGGCACCAAGAATACTATCGAGAGAGAAGCGACTGCGGGGGACGGTCGGAAAACAAGACACGCTTGTCCCGGAAGTCAGGACATTCAACAAGGATATGCACGACCATAAGAGGGACAATGCAATTAGGACAATAAGGAGCAGGGCGGCGCTCCATCAAGTGACCACGAGTTAAGCGAGTATGGCCAATACACAACCTCGTCACAGCCATTTCCCATCGCCGGTTACGGTGGTAGGAGGACGGTCACGAGGGCAACTTTTAAGAGAACGTATTTGTTACCAGTAACAAATGACCAAGACTGCCAATGGGTAAGAATGGAGGAATGGATAAACGGGTAAAAGTCTGAATAAAGAATACCTTTACGAGAGATGGGACAAGAGCGGACAGCTTCTCTGGCGGCAGCATCCCCACGCTCATTTAAGTTGACACCAATATGGCTGGAAACCCAACAAAACTACCTACTTAAATTTACTGTGAACAATTAACAGCCAATGCTGGATCTCGACAACTGGATGAACCGGATTAAAGGACCCGAGAGCCATGAGGGAACTGCAAGTCAACAACAAAGGAAGATTGACAACGAGAGGACAGGAGACGAGCATAGAGAATAGCATAAAGCTCCGCTGTGAAGATGCTAGTCTCCGGTGGTAAGCGACACACAAGTGTGATCCGGAAAAACAACAGTAGCCAACACTGTCTGGAGACTTAGACTCATCGGTGAAGACAAACGGAGCAGGAATGAGAAGTGCTCATGGAAAAGGCGTTTTAGAACCTAAGGAGGGGGTAAAAGTTCTAGGGATGCGGGTCAAGGATGTACAAAACTGCGGAAGGGGGGGGGGGTGACTCCACAGGGGCAAAGAAGGAACACGAGGAGAAATATTAGAAATATGAATGTAAAGAATCATGTAAGCGAGATAACCGGACAGAAAGAGGGGTGGTGGTGAAGAGGAACAGGAACCGCAGGAGGGGTAAAAGTTAAAGCACGACAGAGGCGAGAGAATGTTGCAAGGACCGCGCAAGATAGCGAAGACAGTAACGATCACGGTGGTCCTGGAGAGAGAGAGGTATCCAGTGTCAACATACAAGCCGAGGACGGGAGTCGAACGAAAGGCACCAGAACCGAGGCCAACCCAGTATGGTGCAACACATCGAGGCGGCAAAGAGTAGTAGGAGAAGCAGACTAGTAAGCAGGGCAACCATAATCTAGCTTAGACAGGACGAGAGAGCAATGTAAAGCGAGGAGTGCGCGCCTATCTGCTCCCCAGGAAAAATGAGACAATACCCGAAGGAGGGTAAGGGCCTTAGAGCACTCAACACTGAGGCAAGATATATGGGGAGACCAAGACAAACGAGTGTCAAAGAATAACCCCAAAAGCTTCGTGGAATCTTTGTACTCGAGGGGATGAGCATAGTGTGACAGAGGGACGAAGAACGACCCGTTTCCGAGTAAACGTCATGACAAGTCTTAGAAGTAGAGAACTTTAGGCCATGATCGGTGGCCCAAGACGACACGGCATCAATCGCAAGTTGAAGGAGAGGCGAATTATCACCCTGACACCAAAGGACAAGATCATCGACAGAGCAGAGAAGATGCTGAACACTACCCTGGGGCACACCATCGTATTGCTGAAGAGATGTACAGCGGTACCAAGCCTCACCCAAAAGGAACGACGAGGAAGCTGCGGAGAGAAAGGGAGATGACCACGAAGGCCAAAAGAATGAAGCTAGGATAGAATATGATATCGCCAAGTGGTGTCTTAAGCCTTTTCCAGGTCAAAAAGGACAGCAACAACGGAGGTCTTCGCAGCAAATATAGACCTCCAAGTTCACCAGGACACGTGTTGTGCTGCGGCACTTTCAGAAACCAAACTGAGAAGGTGAGAGGAGGTGATCGTGTTCCAAGAACCACATCAGACAAACGTTAACCATACGTTCAAAGCGTTTGCAGACAACTTGAGGGAAATAGGGCGAAAGTCCTTAGGGGATGTTTCCAGAGACCCTGGTTTGCGAACAGGGAGAACAATGGCATCGAGCCAGTCCTCGGGAACTGACGACTACTCCCAGACCCAATTATACCGACTAAATACCGAGACGTGCACGGGAGATGAAGCATCTCAATGAATGCCATCAGAGCCCGCCGCCATAGAGGGCCACGGCAGACCGAATTCAGAGAGAATGGATCGTTATAGGGAAGGAGTACAGAAATCCAAAGGACAAGATTCAAGGACAGGTTTACAAAGAAGTTAAGATTGGGAACATGAAAACCAGAGCAAACAGAAGAAACGTGGGAACCCAGTTCGGTAGTGACCTGCAACGGATCCCCCACAAGAGTACGATGGAGGTGAATGACCGGTGAAACGTCGTGAACGAACTTGCCTGGTATCTTGCAGATACGCTTCCAGATCTGCAGCAGGGGCGTTTCAGACGTAATGGGGGAGACATAAGATACCCAACATTCACGTTTAGCCGCACAGATGGCCATACGGGCCACCGTACTCGCCTACCGAAAGAACAAAAGAATCGGCCGTTTGCCGACGGCGGTCTCTTCCAGGCTGCACGCTTACAGCGGGCAGCCCGAGCACAGTCTGCATTGGTTGTTCGTCAGAACATCACCCCAAAGGGAATGACAATTGAAATCACCTAGCAGGAGCACAGGCTCCGGCAAGGAGTCCAGTAGTAGGTAAATTTTTCCTATCTTCATCACGCCTTCCCTGCAATAGTTCTGAAATTCATGACCACCTTGGTGCAACCCGATAACACACCAAATCTATCTAGTGGTCCACCCCAAATACTGCATTGCAAGTTTAACATGCCGTTCTTTTTAATTAGAAATTGTCAATGAGATTTTCATGCACTTACTAGGTTCCTTTATGTTATTTTTCAACTTTAGTACATTGGCTTAGCATTTTCATCGTTGTACTTCTAACAAATACAGTAAGCAAAGTACTTGGTCTGGAAGCTTTAAGGACGTAATAGAGTCCGTCCTCAAAAGGCCGAAGTCCATGCACCCGCCAAACCCCGGTTATGATTAAAGTAATTATCAAAGAAGGCATCAAGCCGGGAAAGCCATGTAGCCGTTTATGAATGCAAAACTGTACACGATTACGTCTGAACACTTCTGGAACAAGTACTTCGCTGACGACTTTATCTAATCTACGCTGTAAATGATCACCCCCCCCCCCCCCACATACTACAAATAATCGCCAACAGGACCTAAACCATCTAACCAATGCCTTTAATAATAATAAATAACTACAGTATGCCAAGATATTAATTTATATTCGAGAATTTCCTAATTTGGAATGAACAGCATGTTAAAAATTTATGAAGTTTCTCTCTGGGGTCGACAGCTGGGTGGAATGGATTTTGTCAGAGGACGGGTTACATAATCAGTTGCGAGTCTTTGCAACTAATTTTTAACATTCATTAACTGGGGCTCCGTGAAATGGCTTTTAGCCCTTGTTTAGGAGGACAGGCTGCACAGTGGGACAAATTAACTTTAGCTCCACTTCCATTTTTCTGTAAGTGGCCGGAGCATTTGTGGTAGGCATGATCACAGCCTTCAAGCGCACCATTTAAGATAGTTCTACGGTGCCTGGTTCTGCCTTACTAGCCTTATGTAGTGGCTACCAAAATCCTTGGTTTTTAGAAGACCAAGCCTATACAAGTGAGAAAGCAAGTTTTAAACATCCTAAGGCAAGTTTTCCATCTTGTCGAACTCTTGTTCAAGATTCAGCTACTCTTGAAAGTTACAAGTAGCATGGGCTATGGTGAGCCCGTAGTGGACCGTCCTCGAACTACTATTAACTACATAACCCAAAACTTATTAATCTAGAAATAGTTTAATAAAATATTTAGCTATTACTTAAGTTTACTCTATTTTTTACAACAATGCAAGAGTTGTCTTAAGATTAAGAGTCATTTATTGAGGACGGTAGCCGTAGCCGCTGTTAACGTACACAGTGTCCGTCACTGTCCGGTAGTTGGTGAAGGTTGTGCTCTTGGTGTTAATATTCGTGTGTACCACCGTCGCTGTGTACGTCAACCTGCAAGACAAAATATACGTCATTAACACGAGGTAATGTTACAAACACGCCCCCCCCTCCCCCAACCACACACACACTGTATTCTATACTTACACCTGGGTGGCCGGAGTGGTGTAGGTGTACTGGCTGATTATGTAGGACGTGTGGCCGAGGGTCACGTAACTTAGTGACGTTTCCGTCACGATCCTGAAGTCAGACTTCACTTCCGTTAACGTTACTGACGTTGGCCGGACAGAGACAGAAGTCTGGAGAGCGACCCGGTCATCAACGGGAGTGTGTAGCACCTGTGGTGTAGAAGAGAAGGTTATAAGCAGGAAGATGATGCGTGTGTTATTGTATTAATATGGCACTGTTACTGTAAACTTACCGAGCGTGTTCCGACGGTGACAGTCTGCACGCTGAAGGACGTTAAGGTTACCGCCACGCTGTTGAAGGCTTGGTCGGTGACAGTGACGCAACGGTCGATGGTGACAACTTGGGTGACAGTGGGGTGGAAGACATCGTCCACCCTCCTGACCTGAGGGACGCCAACCGGTCTGACAATACTTCCAGTGCTGCCCACTGCTACCCGCGGGACGGTCACCTGGTCCAACCTGCCACCGCTGAATATGGTAGCTGGACCAGCGAAGACACCCTGGCCGACATTAGGACCAGGACCAGCGAAGACACCCTGGCCGACATTAGGACCGGGACCACCGAAGACACCCTGGCCGACATTAGGACCGGGACCACCAAAGACACCCTGGCCGACATTAGGACCGGGACCACCAAAGACACCCTGGCCGACATTAGGACCGGGAGCTACATCACTGCCAAAGTCTTGGGGAAAATAACGTCCATCAGCAAAACTTGCTCTGTGCTGGCCTGCGTCAGGCACGAGGCCGCTGCCAGGGCCCTGGAGGATAAAGGCGTCTTCAGCTGCGATAGGTTGAGCGCTACTCGGCAGGCTCCCGATTGCTTCAATTAATCCAGGAAGTGGTTGACTAGTGTCCCTGGGAATGCCGTCAAAAGCAGGTGAAGTACTGGAGGACTCCGGGACACCCAGGGTCTGCAAAGTTAAAATGTAAAAAGTTACTATTTAAACTATAGTTATACTTAAGAGTTACCTTGAAAAGAACTTATACCGGCAGTATAATTTTTTTTAAGCAAAAATTTACAAAAGAAAAAAGAAAAAGATTAGTTTACAACAGCGAGAGGTTAACTATGCCTGCAATGGTTGGTACTGGCTCGTCACACCGGCCACACAGAAGATAGAGCCCACCAATATTGGAATAGAACACCGCATCTGCAATATATAGACTTGTTAAACAACCGAATAGACCCACTTTTGAACAAAAATGATAAAGTCAGATTATGAAGACAACTGAAACTTGAGCATTTTTAGTTGCGTTAAATCTTAAGGATTGCTTAAACTAGTGGGAGTAAAAGGGGAGGGGGGAATAATTTTTTTTTTTTTTTTTTTTTTTTTAATAGCCATTTAATTGTGTAGTAGATCATAGTCAAGGACATGGCAATCTTCAGAAATGAGTGGCAAACCATTACAACTATAGCCCTTTCATGGCCCGAGTACAGATGTTTGTTATAATATCTAGGAAAAGTAATGGTTCCCAGTCGCCGACCGTTTCAGATTTAACGCAATTTTTTACCAATAACTAGGGAACAATATTATTTAAGCATTTTTATACTCTTCAGTATTAGGATTACAGCTTTAAGTATTAAGTCACTAGTTTCAAGACACTAGGATGGTTAGGTCATAGTATTATACACCAAGCTATCCAACAAAATGCATTAATACAATCTAAAATTTTAAGGCAAGAACAGGAATTTGAGGGAAAAGGAGGCACCGTTTCTGGTAGCATTCTAGCAGTGAAACGTAATCTAGAAGTGCTTCAAAGATGGGAAGCCAGACTCCAAGGGGCAATTTCGTTCCTCACAGAACCTAATTGTTATTTTAAAGTAGTAAAAAGATTAAGGAGGGAGGGGGGGGGGTGTAGTTATCTTCCCTGCGACATGCTCAAAGCCACCTCGAGGCACTGTTGGAGGTCTGTAGGAAGACAAACTTGTCACAGGAGGTTGGACATGAAGTGGTTATTGCAACTAGACAAAGTAAGGGTGGTAAAAGTAGTTACGTAGTGTTGTGCCTTACATAGTGCCTGGAAGATAACAGACCAACTCACCCGGCCATCAAGGGTTGGCACCAATACCACCTTTGAGAGCGTGTTAGGTACTCTACCTCCCCCCCTTATAATGCTTTGAATATGGGATGTTTTTACACAACTAAGCATTTCTTTAATTATATACTAGCTGTACCCAGCCACGCGCTGCTGTAGTTCAGCATCGCATGCTCATTACCGAGCCACAGCAACCCTTTCCTTTAACCTCCACCCCCCCCCTCCCCATTCTCTACGCCCCTCATCCCTTCACTCTCCCTTGTCCGATGCGTTCCCAAATTATCCGATGTTATCCTCACTGAAAATTGAGATCAGGTAAAGATTTAGATGAAAAAATACAAACGATTAAGTACTCACGAAATGAACGGTACGGTAAACATGGCTCAATTTAAATGCAATATCATAAAATCACTTGAATCAAAATGAAGTCTAAATTTGAAGATTTAATTTATCAGTGCAATCTTAAACATTGAAAGGGAATCTTAACATATTTAATGCATCTTTCTTCCCTGGTACGTAGTTAATAGTGCGTAGTTAATAAAAAGTAACCTGCGACACGTACATAAAAATACGACCGTATTCGAGTGGGTGTCAAAATTTCAAAAGGATTTAAGAACTTCAGAGATTAGCGATTTTGAACATTTATACAAGAGGTAGAGTAGAGAAAAAACGGGGGAGGGGGGGGGGGGGAAGAGATTTATGCAGCTGGGCATATACATAAGCTTTGTATATTATAGCTAGCTCTTCAGCTACAAGGAACATAGTAAGGGTACAGTACCAGAAAGTAATTGATGAACGTTGAAAACGCGTGCATTACGTTAATACTAATTAAACCAGCAAGACTACTACGAAGTCACTCCAGTACCATTAATAGGGGGACGTTTGTGCGAGGTTTGAAGTTTTGGATGGCCCCCCTCCCCACATTCAGAGCAGTTCAAGAATTTACTAGATTTTTTTTTTGGGCCGTTATCAAACGATAGTCTCAAAGTACTACACAATTAAAGTACTAACTAGAACCAAGTTAAATTCCACTTTCTAAATTAAAGGAGTAAAGCTTGTACTCAAATCCCTCTATTAGCTCTGAAGTACTTTCAAGGGCCCGTTTTACAGGCCTGTGTAGATATGCAGGTTGAAGCAGCTTATTATATAAGAAAAAAAATTACTAAAATATTTCCATTAACATACTATAGTGCCACCGCCGAATGTTTAGATTGTCAAGTGCATAATTTCCTAGAATCCTGTTACAAATCGACCCCCCCCCCCTCCTCCAATATACTACTATTAAGAATAACCAAATCATTTGCTTATCAAGCTCAAAGTCTTATTATCGATAAAGTGTTCATAATTACTACAAGATAACAGCCGCGGAAAAAGACAAGTTTAAGTAAAGATTAAAAACTATACAGTATGGTATTTCAAGGCTGCACGTAGTACTTTGAATATGAAATTTAAGTGTTAATAAATATTACACGCTTACCAAACAAAACCATTAAAAATTTTGATCAAATAAGGTGCAAGATAACACTTAACTCTTTGATAAATTACCGAAATAACTAAAACATTACACTATAAACTAATAACAAGAAGTCAAGACCGTAAACTTAATACCTTGCAAGACGAGGAGAGACGATGTTACTGGCGTGAAGGCGAGGAGGAGAGTGAGGAGCTGGGCCCCACCTGCCCGCCTCAACACCTCCCTCACACCCTCCTCATGGTTGCTGCCTCTCATAATACACCCCTTCTTTACCCCAGTATGTACACACTCACTCGTAATCCTCTAACACTCTTTGTTTCCCTAAAGTTAACATCGTATTAGTAGTTAGTATATTTATTGTGGCACAACAGAACCTAACTGCCGGTGAGAACGAGGCAAAGTGACCATTATGGACCCGTAAGTGACACTCAGTGGCTTAGCACAGTCTTCCCACACACGCCCCAACACCCAGTGGGACAGGTGGTCCTTGGGTCGTTTAGGACAGTGTTTCCTCAACCGCAGATCTATGGACTAAATATTACAAGGGTTGCATGGAACTAATATACTGTATGGTATTCTAACATAATATGAACCCTTTATGAGTGTGTTGAACCCAATGTCTGCTGTTGTCATATACACGCAGTTTTAACTGAGATTAACAGTGCAGGGCGAGTGACATATATATGTGTGTATTTGTTACACAATGGCTACTGTCAATTTTGCTGGCTATATTTATTTTGTTGTAGGACTCTACAAGTGTGAACGAGGCTGTTGGTGGGGTCTACAGGTGTGAACGTGGCTGTTGGTGGGGTCTACAGGTGTGAACGTGGCTGTTGGTGGGGTCTACAGGTGTGAACGTGGCTGTTGGTGGGGTCTACAGGTGTGAACGTGGCTGTTGGTGGGGTCTACAGGTGTGAACGTGGCTGTTGGTGGGGTCTACAGGTGTGAACGTGGCTGTTGGTGGGGTCTACAGGTGTGAACGTGGCTGTTGGTGGGGTCTACAGGTGTGAACGTGGCTGTTGGTGGGGTCTACAGGTGTGAACGTGGCTGTTGGTGGGGTCTACAGGTGTGAACGTGGCTGTTGGTGGGGTCTACAGGTGTGAACGTGGCTGTTGGTGGAGTCTACAGGTGTGAACGTGGCTGTTGGTGGGGTCTACAGGTGTGAACGTGGCTGTTGGTGGGGTCTACAGGTGTGAACGTGGCTGTTGGTGGGGTCTACAGGTGTGAACGTGGCTGTTGGTGGGGTCTACAGGTGTGAACGTGGCTGTTGGTGGGGTCTACAGGTGTGAACGTGGCTGTTGGTGGGGTCTACAGGTGTGAACGTGGCTGTTGATGGGGTCTACAGGTGTGAACGTGGCTGTTGGTGGGGTCTACAGGTGTGAACGTGGCTGTTGGTGGGGTCTACAGGTGTGAACGTGGCTGTTGGTGGGGTCTACAGGTGTGAACGTGGCTGTTGGTGGGGTCTACAGGTGTGAACGTGCTAGTTTTATTTTTTTATTGGTATAGAACAAAATAACATAAATAAACATAAAAGACACCAAAATGCCACAACAAAACAAAATTATATATAACATATATTACAAGATTTTGGATTAAGATTAGTAGATGGATTAGATGGATTACGGATTAGTAGATGGATTAAGATGGATTACGAGAACTTTCAAATCCAGGGATCCCATCACAATGGTTGTACTCTTCAAGTCACTTGTGTTGTCCCGTCTTGAGTACTGCTCAATACTCACTTCCCCCTTCAGAGCAGGAGAGATTGCTGAAATAGAGGGAATACAGAGAACATATACGGCACGCATAGACGCAATAAAGCACCTAAATTATTGGGATCGTCTCAAAGCCCTCCAAATGTACTCACTAGAAAGAAGACGAGAGAAATATCAAATAATATACACCTGGAAGATACTGGAGGGCCAAGTACCAAATCTACACAGTAAAATAACAACGTACTGGAGTGAACTATATGGAAGAAAATGCAGAATAGAACCAGTGAAGAGCAGAGGTGCCATAGGTACAATCAGAGAACACTGTATAAACATCAGAGGTCCGCGGTTGTTCAACGTCCTCCCAGCAAGCATAAGAAATATTGCCGGAACAACCGTGGACATCTTCAAGAGGAAACTAGATTTATTCCTCCAAGGAGTCCCGGACCAACCGGGCTGTGGTGGGTATGTGGGCCTGCGGGCCGCTCCAAGCAACAGCCTAGTGGACCAAACTCTCACAAGTCAAGCCTGGCCTCGGGCCGGGCTTGGGGAGTAGAAGAACTCCCAGAACCCCATCAACCAGGTATCAAGAAACAGTACAGTAATCCATCTCATGGAAACAACAAATAACCTGAAACGTACAACATAGACAAACTAAACACATTGAAAACAGTTGCACGAGGAAGGGTGGTCAGGGAGGCGAACAACAGCACAGAAGGCGACGGCAGAGCGGGCAGGGGCACATCCAGATGGATCACGGAAGACTGGTGCAGAGAAGATCGCATGGAAGCCACGAGTCGACTGCACCAGGGGCCGCAGCATGGGGGCTGGCAACACAAAGACCGGCTGTGCGAGGGGCAAAGACTCCACCGGCTGAATCTCAAGGGCTGCAACACAGAGGTCGGGTGCACAGAAGTCGCCTGCACGGGGGCTGGGACAAATGGCTGCAACACGGGGGCAACCTGGACTGAGTTTTCAATACCAGCACCATCGCCCACCCCTTCACCTTCCACCGCAGCTGGGGGACAATCTCCCAACCCACTGACGCAACACCCGGCGGGAGTTGCTGTTGGCCTGTGATATGGGGGTGCCGTTCCCCCCTGTCCTGAGGAAGGATACGATTGGCTTGTAATTCACTGGACAGGCGTCGTGCCCTGCTGTTGAACCCTTTGCGGGTGAATGTGGCGGAGGTCTGTGGAGTACAGAATCAGAATCAGAATAATACAGGAGAAGATGCCCATAGGGGCGAGTTTGGAAGTGGGGACAGAAGAAGATAAGGGGGGGTGAGAGGAAGAAGATTTGTAAGAGAAAAAGTGCCAGGGCTAAACCCAGCTGCGTGTCGTTAGGTTGCGGCTTTCGAGGCAAGGATTCAGTCGGGTGTTTTCAGTGACAACATCGGGACATCACAAACTCACAACATCACAGTGATTGGCTCAAGAGCGTCAGGGCTGAACTTTTTTACGGATTGTTTGTGCTGGTTGTTGAGAGCTGAATATGTAATGATAGTGGATGCTGGGTGTTGAGAGCTAAAGTTTAACGAAATACAGAGTTAGGAAGAGGATCATGGATGGTAGAGAAGAGGTCATGATTGTTTCGTGGTAGTCTGAGAGTGTGTAGGAGAAAATCAATGTGTTGTTCATGATGAGTGAGTAGTCTATCGATTTGTTTGTCTGATAGAGTTTTCCAGTAGGTATTTAGGGCAGGAATGTTAGTACTTTCATGGAGACTTTGACTGGTATTTAACTCTTGCCATCGGGTGTTGAGTACCCATCTTAGTGCTCTATTCTGTATTCTTTGAAGTTTTATTTTGTTAGTGCGTGCAGATAGAGAAAGAGCTAGTGGAGCGTATGTTAGGAGAGGTCTAATAAGTGCTTTGTAAAGGTGCATTTTTGTGTCAGGTTTTGCAAATCTAAGTCTGTATAGTTTCTTCATGGCTTGAAGAGCTATTGCATGTTTCTGTGTTATGTGTGTGTGAAAGAGTAGTTGTCGATCAAATGTGAGTCCCAGGACTGTGGAGGAGGGAGATACAGAGATATAAGTAGGATTTTGAGTGTATGAATAGAGTTTGGCTTGTCGCCACTCACCGGCTGTGGTGAAGTTCGGCTCCGCGGCTGTCTACAGGTGATTCGTGGATCGTAATGATGGGCGATCCTTCCCGCTGCCCGCGGGTGGTGGTTCTGTGACGGTATCAGATCAATGCGGCGAGACCACATATGTTGCTGTGCATGGGGCTTCGTTTGAGCTCCCTGAGGATCTTCTGTGGTGTTACTTTGCCTGGTGTGGGCGGGTGCTGAGTGTGCGGTTGAATATGGTCTACTCCGGGAGGTGGAAGGGTGTTCCGAGTGGGACCCGCATGTTGGAGATGCGCCTGAAGTCCCTTATACCGTCGCCGGTCCTGCTTAAGGGGTTCTATGTCCGGGTGTTCTATGCTGACCAACCCTGGACTTGCTTCTGGTGCAAGTTGTCGGGGCAACGGGCTGTGGGTTGTGGTGCTGGCAGTGTCCGCCCTGTGAACCTCTTCCGGGAGGAGGACTTTCCCCTCCTGAGGGGCCTGGAGGACTCTTGCTGTGATGCCGACGTGGCTGCTGTCTTCCCCCGGTCGGGTGGCCTGGTGGTGTCGCCAGTCTCTGTGGACCGCTCGGTTGGCGGTGTGGTTGTTGCGCCCATGGAATGTGCGGTTCCGTCCCTGCCGCCCGCTTCCCTGCCTCCTCCGCCCTGCCTGCCCCATCTCTGGGTACTGTGTCTTCGGTGAGGTGTGGCGGTGCATTGCCAGGATCTGTGCTCCTGGCACTGCCTGTCATCCCTGTCAATGCCTGAACATCCCTGTGGATGTTCCTGCTGTGGAGTGCGGTATGGTACATCCGACGGTTGAGTCGGCTGTGGTGTTGCGTGACCGTGTCCGGTCTCCCGGTGTTCCTGCTGTGGCACCTCTAGAGGTGGATGATAGTCCTGCCGACGAGTACCCGGTGTCGAAGTGTTCCCGTCGGGCTCCCTGTTTGTCTCCCTCAGCGGCGTGTCGCCTGGGCGGACGTGGTGGATGTAGAGTAGCCTTCTGTTCCCGATGATGGGGCTCTTGCGCAGCCTGCAGGGTGGTGTTGTCGTCGTGGTGGCGGGTGCCCTTGTTGCGGAGGTGGTGACTGGTATAGTGGCCTCGGTCCCTGCTCCTGTGCCCAAGTGTGAGTGTTGCCGTGCCCCTAATGCAGCTGGCACGGTGCTGCTGGCCCCTGTGTTGCGGCCCTCTGTGGTTCCCCCGGCGGTGCCTCTGCCTCTTGTACAGCCGCCCTCCACCCTCCTGTGCAGTCTTCTATGCCTCAATCTTGTGTGTTCCATCTGAACGTGCCTCTGCCCACTATGCCGATGCCCTGTGGTGGTGGTTCGTCGCCTTAGACACCCTGTCATCGTGCGCCTGTTTTCAATGTGTTTAGCTTTATCGGTTTTGTGTATACCTATCTCTATGTGTGGCCTGGGTGCCATGGTGTTGTTTATGTGGCTGGTTGGCCCGTCCTCCGTGTGTTGTGGTCGGGTCCGTGAGTGTTTTCTTGCGTGCATAGCCTTCCCGGCTTGGTGCCTTCTCTGATAATTACTTACATTTGCGTGCTTGTGCTGTGTTTTGTGGCGCTGTGTGTGGCCCCGAAGTTTCCACCGTGTGTGGGGTTGGTGGCCCTGTTGATTGTTCCGCTTCCCTTTGTGGAAGGATTCCACTTGCTGGGTTCCGGTAGTGTCCTGTATTTGTCTTTCTGCGTATATTCATGTGAGATGTTGGCTTATTCTGTTATGGTGCTTCGGTGCCTATCTTCTTATATTAGCCGTTATCGGCTGTTTTGTTTATTTATGTTTCTGTATTGTTTTCGTATCTTTGTTTTTTGTTTTTCTGTGATTTTCGATTGTTGTACTGTGTGTTTATGTTTGGTTGCCCGATTTACCTATTTTGTCTCTTGTTTTGTTACTGTTTTGTGCTACGTTCCTGGTTATTACGTATTGTGCTCTTTTGTTTTGTTACTGTGTCATTGCTGCTTTATTTGTTTTGCTTACTGTGATGTTTATGTTGCCCTCTGGCGCCTCGGTGCCTTTATTATTGTGTATTTATGAATGATTTACAAATACAAAAAAATCTTATTGTAAACATTTATGCTTTATAATAACTATTAACGTCCAGGATGACATTGTTCAGAATATTATTCTGCACAAGTGTCGTCCTCGACGATCACCACGTGACGCCGGACAGGTCCTCGACGCTCCTCTCGTCTTCAGAACAAGACTTCCCGTCACCTTCCTCGCTCTTCCTGTCTCCGTCTCCCCCAAGGTACTCCTCGAGCACCTGGAGTATAAGTCTCAAGACGAGTCTTATAGGACGTCAGGCGGTTCCCAGCTCCTCCCTCCACGCCCTCTACAGCTCCGACCTCTTCAGTTCTGCCTGTTAAATCTGTATGTTTACCTTGAGATTTATAAGCTTATAACTGTCTTATCGTAACCTCCGCCTGAGACGACCACAGCCAGACAGTAAGGAAGGCAACGATGACCGTCTCGGGGCACTAAAGAACATCTACAACGACGGGATAACACAACACAACATTGCCTCTCACCACGACAAGTCTGTCACGCGACACTAGAGCCTCTGATGTTGATGCCTCTCGTCGGTCTTGCCTCTCGTCGGTCTTGCCTCTCAAGTCTTCCTACTTGGGAACCTGTACACTGAACACTGCTGCCTTCAACACTGCCAGTATATCCTCAGGATGGATATAGGGTCCGCAACTAGTCACTCGATGTGTATAGGGTCCTCTACTGCCCGTAGGATGGGCATGGGGTCCACTACCACCTGTAGGATGGGCATGGGGTCAACTAACACCCGTAGGATAAGCATGAGGTCCACTACCACCCGTAGGATGGGTATGGGTCCTACAACCGCCTATAGGATGAGTATGGGGTCCACTACTATCCAAAGGCTTGGTATATGGGGTTCACCACCGCCCACAAGTCGGCCGGTGGAGGCAGACTCCAAATTAGTTTCAAATGTAGATATGATAGAGCCCAGTAGACCCAGGAATCCGTAAACCAGTTGACAGACAGTTGAGAGGCGGGACCAAAGAGCCAGAGCTCTTCTCTTTCCTTTCCGCCTCTCTCCCACCCTTCCTCCCATCACACTCTCCTTCCTCCCTTGTCTCATTCCCCTCATCCTTCCCCCATACCCTCTTCCATCTCTCTAATTCTTCCTCATTTACTGTGTCTATCGTCTATCTCTATTTCTTCTGTCTTCCCTCAGCCTGTCCGTCGCAATCCATGGACCCGGGTTCGATTCCTGGCCGAGTCAGAAAGATTTGGGTAGTTTCTTTTACCTGATGACTCTGTTGACCTAGCAGTAAATAGATACCTGGGAGTTAGACAGCTGCTATGGGCCTCATCCAAGAGATGAGAGAGATGAGAGAGAGAGAGAGAGAGAGAGAGAGAGAGAGAGAGAGAGAGAGAGAGAGAGAGAGAGAGAGAGAGAGAGAGAGAGAGAGAGAGACAGACAGACAGACAGACAGACAGACAGACAGAGAATATATATATGTAGTAGATATTATAAGAGGAAAATTGGTCGAGTTTCAGTACATTAGACAACGTCCGGCTAGGCAGGCGGAGCCCAGGAGCTAACACCTCCATCCCTAATACTATTATTGAACAATTCACATCACCATGATTTCGTATCACTTTCCCGGGCATTGTTTTCCAATATTTTTTCATTTAAATACAGTTCGTTATTTAAGCGAGGCTTGTAGGCCCCGGGCGACGCCTTTATATATATATATATATATATATATATATATATATATATATATATATATATATATATATATATATATATATATATATATATATATATATATATATATATATATATATTAGGTGATTGAGAGGCAGGCGTCCTCTCAAGTTGTCACAACGTCGCAAAAATGATGTACTAAAGTGCCCGATCCTAAACTGATGGTTGAGTGACGGTGGCCGGTCTCAATCACCGCCTCTGGACAAAAGCGTTTATAGACGTTTCGTTTCACCTGATGTTTCTGTTCACCTCACAGTAAATAGCTACGTGGGGAATTAGCTATTGTGAGTTGCATCCTGGGGATGTTGACCCGAGTAGATATCGTAGATAATAGATTAGGAGTCATTGTATTAGACGCCCGTGTGTGTGTGTGTGTGTGTGTGTGTGTGTGTGTGTGTGTGTGTGTGTGTGTGTGTGTGTGTGTGTGTGTGTGTGTGTGTGTGTGTGTGTGTGCGTGCAAACATGCTTCCACCTGCTTGTATAATCCAGCAGGAGGAAGATGCCAGGGGCCAGTCTGACAGAGCCACACGTGTTCCAGGAGCCTCACCTCTTGGGTGTCGGGAGTAGTTAGCTAGACTAACTACAAGGGAGGAATAACGAGTTATCCGTCCATAGTTATTAAAGAAGATATTACAAGGAACAAAGGGGTGAGGAGAGTGAAGGTGGCCGAACAGCAGCGGTGTGTTCCACATGTGAACACCTCCGGCCCCCCTAAACTTATACACCTGCACACACACACACACACACACACACACACACACACACACACACACACACACACACACACACACACACACACACACTAACTCCTATAAGGCTCTATAGTTTCTTTAACATATAGTGGTGAATCTGTGTGTTGTTTTCTATGTCTCTTTCAGTCTTTTTCTCCCGTGATACTTCGCCATCTGCATCACTCCACTTTGCAGTGAACTGACAAGCGTCTATGTCCTGCCTCGGTAACTATGGAACAATTGCCCTAAACACACTGTTAAAACAGGATATTTGCCTAAGTCCTCACTGACATCTTGGCTGACGAACTACACACTTCTGGTTTACAATTTACAGTTTATTTACAACTCTTAGGCAGTGTTGCTTCTGGGTGCTTTAAAGTATCCGGTTCTGCAACTCGCAGGAAAACCTCTCATTTCTGTGTTGAAGCTTCCAAAGCAGTTTTCAAAGTTGAACACACCAAACTTTGCAGAGGATTCCACAACAAACCTTTGTTTTGTAGTCGCTAGAGTACCAATATATGTTGTCATTTTACTCACTGTAGATGTGAAATGGAGTAATTTCTTCTCGGAATAGTTTTCTACAAAATGGAATCTAACAAGATGCTGTTTAAGTCATGTACTACAATGCTACTTGTCATGACTCGTTCTTGAAAGAGTCAGTCAGTAGAGGTGGTTGTGACATAGCAAGTGCTAAAGGTTTATGCTATGGTGATAATCTACTGTTGTTAGCATCGACCAAAGATACTATGAAAAATGCAGGCGATGAGTCACAATAACGCGGCTAAAGTATGTTGACCAGACCACACACTAGAAGGTGAAGGGACGACAACGTTTCGGTCCGTCCTGGACCATTCTCAAGTCGATTGTGAGAATGGTCCAGGACGGACCGAAACGTCGTCGTTCCTTCACCTTCTAGTGTGTGGTCTGGTCTACTATGAAACAATTTTAATAAATATATTAATGATACTGTAGTTACTGTTAACTCTCTGGACTGATTTTACTCAGATCTTGAAGTAAAACTCCATAGAGAGATTCCCTTAAAATATTCTAA
This sequence comes from Procambarus clarkii, assembly GCF_040958095.1. NCBI lineage: Eukaryota > Metazoa > Arthropoda > Malacostraca > Decapoda > Cambaridae > Procambarus > Procambarus clarkii. The sequence goes on along the minus strand of NC_091237.1, from coordinate 15,808,909 downwards.
CGCCATCTTTACATCCTCAAAACAAAACAAAAATTTTTTTCTAGTACTCTCGGGGTTCAGTCAGACAGTTATCATTATTTCCCTGTCCGGTAATCCTGATTCCTGGTCGAAAGTGATTAAGTGATTAGCTTAGTCGATTAAGGCAGTGTCTGGGATGCTCCCGGACGCAGGTTCGAATCCTCGTCACGGCCCTTGTGGATTTGTTCTTTTGTTGATTTAATCGTCTTGGCTTATAATAGTTGTGGACTATCGGACCAAGGAAATGTTGACCTTGGTAAGCTAACTTGTGTATAGAGATCAATACAGTCTCCTGCAGGCACCAGTCTCCTGCAGGCACCAGTCTCCTGCAGGCACCAGTCTCCTGCAGGCACCAGTCTCCTGCAGTCACCAGTCTCCTGCAGGCACCAGTCTCCTGCAGGCACCAGTCTCCTGCAGTCACCAGTCTCCTGCAGTCACCAGTCTCCTGCAGTCACCAGTCTCCTGCAGTCACCAGTCTCCTGCAGTCACCACATCTATATTTATTGATTCCTTTTGTCTGCAGAAAGTAACCATCCCGCAAGCAGTTTAAGCTTTCCTTGATCAGGCATAAGCTTACTCCACCGCTTGAGCTGGTCGAGTAAAATGGGTCTACGGGGCTCACCATAGCCCGTGCTGCTTGGAACTTTTTGTTCCAAGTAGCGAATCTTAAACAACAAGGAGTAAAATGGGTATTGAAAATGAGCATTGCCATTTTATTATATACCATTAGTTATAATAATTTGTGTTAGGCTTTTAGTACTTTATTCTTGCATAAATAATGCTACTGAATTTGTTTCCCAAATTGGGTATAACATATAATATGTAGATTAATGCATTTTATGAATATATTTACAGAGGAAAGTGTACCCAGTCACACGGTGTATATATATTGAGAGTCCAGTTCAGTCCTATATTATATAGGCCTAGAGTACAGGTCACATATAGTTGTCTATATATACCTGCTGTAGAAGCTTTAATATCCCAATATTAAATAATATTTAATATTGACAGAATCCTAAGTCTAACATCATACCAAACTATCTTTATTACCACATACGAGTAGTTTTCCTTCAATAGATTCCCTCATTTTGCACCCGCAAGATAACGTAAAATTTTAAGGGTTGACTGATGTTAATCTTCTTGTTTGAGGAGCTGTTCACTTGAGACAGTTAAGCAAGTCCCAGCTGTGTCTGGGTACAAGTGACAGGATGAACAACCCAGCGGGTTTTCTTCCTATTGGGGAGTGTTGTACATGCTGCTATGGCGGTGTGTCCACTTCACAGGATGAGTGGCTGCTGCCCAATACTGTCACTATGGCGGTGTGTCCACTCACAGGATGAGTGGACGCTGCCCAATACTGTCACTATGGCGGTGTGTCCACTCACAGGATGAGTGGACGCTGCCCAATACTGTCACTATGGCGGTGTGTCCACTCACAGGATGAGTAGGCGCTGCCCAATACTGTCACTATGGCGGTGTGTCCACTCACAGGATGAGTGGCGCTGCCCAATAAACTCACCCCTCGGGGTAAAATTTAAATTAAATGACCAATGTCAAACCACTGGGAACTATATGAACCAGGCAGCTGCATAAACGGGAACCGGAGCTGTGGGCACTCAAGAACTATAAGGAAAGAACACATACACAAGATAAAACTAAACTACCGAACCACCCAACAGTAGAGCGCCTCGTATGGTCTTTGGAGAAGACCAAGGAAAGGGAGACTTAGAGGAGGTCAGAAGCGTGTGTCGCCCCAAGACGGACCACCGGATATTGCGACCAGGAGGTCCTGCCCGTCTCTCGCCCGTCGCCACAGACAGAACTGTATCATCAAATCAATACTTAGTTTGCTAAAGGGGAACAAATTTGGTGGAAACTCGCAATTTAAGAAATAGTTCATGTCTGGGGAACTCGTACGAGTTACGTGCACACGCACGCACTGGAAATGAGTTTGGTCACTTTGTCCTGCCACCAGCGGCAACTTGGTACTCACCCTGCCACCACCACCACCAGCCTGGTACTCATCCTACCACCACCAGCCTGGTACTCACCGTGCCACCAATGAGAGGACAGAGTAGGGAGGAAGAGTGAAGTACCCAGCCTAGTGAGTACGGGTCAAGTGTCGCCGCTCCTCACATTGTTGACGTTCGTGACGAAGTCGCATCATCACCCGGATTACCCATAATCCTCTGCCATTGACGAACGGCAGGAGGGGGATAGAGGCAGAGAAAGAAAATGGGGAAAAAGGATTGGAAGAGGAAGATAAAGAGAGACAAAATGTTCAGTAATAGACAAAATGAATGAAAGTGTTGAAATAGGGAAAAAGGAATGATTGCTTTGAGATCATAGGGTGAGAGGGAGAGAGGAGAGAGAGAGAGAGAGAGAGAGAGAGAGAGAGAGAGAGAGAGAGAGAGAGAGAGAGAGAGAGAGAGAGAGAGAGAGAGAGAGAGAGAGAGAGAGAGAGAGAGAGAGAGGAGGTAGGGAAGGTGAGAAGAGAGAGAAGAAGGGAACTGTAGAGATAATTGATAAAAAGGGAAGTGACTTATGGAAGGACTTCTCTGGAACTTCAACTCTGACCTTTGGGTCAAGTTAACAATCTCGATTTGGCAATAGCAAGAATCAAACCGGAATGGATAGGGCTCTGTGGCAGCATAGCCTCACACACACACACACAGGCGCTGCTAGACTGACAGGTGCTGTTTATTGTGTAAACATGGGTCTCTACACAAGACACAGGTGGGTGTAGGGAGCAGCTGTCGCCTGAGTGACAGGTGTAGGGAGCAGCTGTCGCCTGAGTGACAGGTGTAGGGAGCAGCTGTCGCCTGAGTGACAGGTGTAGGGAGCAGGTGTGCCATGAGTGACAGATGTAGGGAGCAGGTGTGCCCTGAGTGACAGGTGTAGGGAGCAGCTGTCGCCTGAGTGACAGGTGTAGGGAGCAGCTGTCCCCTGAGTGACAGATGTAGGGAGCAGCTGCCCGCCTGAGTGACAGGTGTAGGGAGCAGCTGCCCCCCTGAGTGACAGATGTAGGGAGCAGCTGCCCCCCCTGAGTGACAGGTGTAGGGCACAGCTGCCCCCCTGAGTGATAGGTGTAGGGCACAGCTGCCCCCCTGAGTGACAGGTGTAGGGAGCAGCTGCCCCCCTGAGTGACAGGTGTAGGGCACAGCTGCCCCCCTGAGTGACAGGTATAGGGCACAGCTGCCCCCCCCCTGAGTGACAGATGTAGGGAGCAGCTGCCCGCCTGAGTGACAGGTGTAGGGAGCAGCTGCCCCCCTGAGTGACAGATGTAGGGAGCAGCTGCCCCCCCTGAGTGACAGGTGTAGGGCACAGCTGCCCCCCTGAGTGACAGGTGTAGGGCACAGCTGCCCCCCTGAGTGACAGGTGTAGGGAACAGCTGTCCCCTGAGTGACAGGTGTAGGGCACGGCTGCCCCCCTGAGTGACAGGTGTAGGGCACAGCTGCCCCCCCCTGAGTGACAGGTGTAGGGAACAGGTATACCAGATACTGACCATAAACCAACACTGTCCCACATGGTATAAAATGTATCCACAACACTACTGGAACAATTTCCTCTTCAGTTCCGTCATTCCCTCCCTTCCCTCTTCCATCTCTTGCCGCGTTCTTCACCTGTTTCTCCATTCTTCTTCCTCTCACTCTCTTCCTCTTCCTCTCACTCTCTTCCTCTTCCTCTCACTCTCTTCCTCTTCCTCTCACTCTCTTCCTCTTCCTCTCATTCTTCTCGTCAATGGCAGTATTGTCGTGGTGGTTTCCGGTTAGCTCTCCGGGCTGGGTTGTGAGGTGGGGGTCCCGTCCTGTGTCACCGCTGCTCATGTGTCCTGTGTCTCATCGGTGCTCATGTGTCCTGTGTGTCATCGGTGCTCATGTGTCCTGTGTCTCATCGGTGCTCATGTGTCCTGTGTCTCATCGGTGCTCCTGTGTCCTGTGTGTCACCGCTGCTCATGTGTGTATCCGCATGTGTTTCTACATATTTTGTCAAGCCTCTGCTGCCCATATGTTATAACTGTGTGTGTGTGTGTGTGTGTGTGTGTGTGTGTGTGTGTGTGTGTGTGTGTGTACTCACCTAGTTGTGTTTGCGGGGGTTGAGCTCTGGCTCTTTGGTCCCGCCTCTCAACCGTCAATCAACAGGTGTACAGATTCCTGAGCCTATTGGGCTCTGTCATATCTACACTTGAAACTGTGTATGGAGTCAGCCTCCACCACATCACTTCCTAATGCATTCCATTTGTCAACCACTCTGACACTAAAAAAGTTCTTTCTAATATCTCTGTGGCTCATTTGGGCACTCAGTTTCCACCTGTGTCCCCTTGTGCGTGTTCCCCTTGTGTTAAATAGACTGTCTTTATCTACCCTATCAATCCCCTTCAGAATCTTGAATGTGGTGATCATGTCCCCCCTAACTCTTCTGTCTTCCAGCGAAGTGAGGTTTAATTCCCGTAGTCTCTCCTCGTAGCTCATACCTCTCAGCTCGGGTACTAGTCTGGTGGCAAACCTTTGAACCTTTTCCAGTTTAGTCTTATCCTTGACTAGATATGGACTCCATGCTGGGGCTGCATACTCCAGGATTGGCCTGACATATGTGGTATACAAAGTTCTGAATGATTCTTTACACAAGTTTCTGAATGCCGTTCGTATGTTGGCCAGCCTGGCATATGCCGCTGATGTTATCCGCTTGATATGTGCTGCAGGAGACAGGTCTGGCGTGATATCAACATATATGTGTGTGTGTGTGTGTGTGTGTGTGTGTGTGTGTGTGTGTGTGTGTGTGTGTGTGTGTGTGTGTGTGTGTGTGTGTGTGTGTGTGTGTGTACTCACCTAGTTGTGCTTGCTTGGAGGGTTGAGCTTCGGCTCCTTGTTCCCCGCCTCTCAACCGTCAAGGTGTGCGGATTTCTGAGCCTATTGGGCGCTGTCATGTCTACATTTGAAGCTGTGTATGGTGTCTGCCTCCACCACAGACGTGACGGGGGGGGGAGGGACACGTGATGGAGAAGGAGGGGGAGGGGGGACTCAACGTCACTGGACGTAGACGTCTTATGGAGCGTCACACAGGAAGGAAAAGCGTCTTTCTGACGTTTGTTAATAATTCTCTTTGTTAGGTATTCTGAGTGTGACTTGAGGGCTCCAGGGGCGGACGTCCTAAGATCTGAGCGGTGAGGGAGGGAGGGAGAGGCTGAGGGAGAGAGGGAGAGACGGAGGGAGAGGTGAGTATTAGGAGAAAGCACCAAGCTGGGATGTGAGCCCATAATACACACACACACACACACACACACACACACACACACACACACACACACACACACACACACACACACACACACACACACACCACACACACACACACACACACACACACACACACACACACACACACACACACATACACACACACACACATACACACATACACACACACACACTTAGTTTCAAATGTAGATATGATAGAGCCCAGTAGACTCAGGAACCTGTACACCAGTTGATTGACAGGTGAGAGGCGGGACCAAAGAGCCAGAGCTCAACACCCCGCAAGCACAAATAGGTCAGTACACACACACACACATTACATAATACAAAAAACAAAAAGCGCTCGAGCATTTCATCACAATTTTGAATACAGAATATATTAAACGGTCTGATATTTCATGTAGTTTGTCATTTGCATAAATAGATTACTTTCGCCTGTTAATTATATTCCACGTTTAAAGGAGACGATTGGCGCCGTGAGAACGCTAGAGCTTTAATACGTGACTGTAAATATGTGATTTGTGATTGTAAATTTATGATTGTAAATTCCAGTCAATTTTTTTAATTTCCCGCCCAAATTACACGTCAACAAGTCACTTGCGGTTCAGAAATAATATTACCTGAAGGAGGAAGAGTTACTCTGTGATGGTGAGCTTCTAGAATGTTCCTAAGCTGCCAGAAGTGTACTAACGACCATAAGCCTGAACCCAAACCATTAACGCAGTCAGACAGCAACGTGTCAGAACACGTCAGAAACATTATGCTAATGTGTAAGAAACCTTTGATTCAACCAACCATCCCGGAGAGCATTAATGAGGGGATTACATATAATATATATATATATATATATATATATATATATATATATATATATATATATATATATATATATATTGTTTACTGTAATATCCGTAAATAATAATGTTAATATTGGTTGTTATATAAACAACAATGACTTATATCGCCCTCGTCCGATTGGGTCGATTATCCCAACTTGGATAATTGGATTAGTTTAGATTTAGGAAAGACCTGGGTAAATACTGGTTACCTCAGCTCGGAGGCACCTTACCTTCTCCCCCGAACCGGTTCTTTGGCTGAGTGGTCTGCCGAACCGAGGAAGTCTGAGAACTGGGTGTTTTTACCCACTCAGGTCCTGAGGTGTGTCGTCAAAGCCTTTTTCTAAACGAAAAGACTAATTTGCATAATGAAATTGGTTTAATGTTTTGAAGGAGGCAGAGGCTGACATCTTTCCCGTATATATATATATATATATATATATATATATATATATATATATATATATATATATATATATATATATATATATATATATATATATATATATATATATATCTACCGCCTTTATGAATCTTGAATGTCGTAATCATATGCCCCACTTTCTCTCACATTTCCCTCCCTGAGTTGTGAGGTAAAGTTCCTACAAAGGAACATTGAGACTGCATAAAGAAACAATAAAGCAACGCTTCAAAGTATCTGCAATACTTTGACTGGGAGTCAAATGTAATATTGCAAGGTTACAAAAACACCAACAATTTGGGAGGCTGTCATTCCTGTTGCATCAGACTGGCTGGAACAACGGTGTTCTGTTTCCTTTGTAAGGACTGTTGCTAGTGTGGCCTCGGTTTGTCATGTACCAATTGGAATTGTTGCAAAATTGGCCTCGTCGGATAGGCAATATGTTGCGTCAGACCGACAGCGGGACGACCAGACTAACTTCTGTCCGGTCAAGACCGGCCGGGCTGGGGACTCTTCTAAAAGTCCGACGGAAAGTCTTTTGGTATTGCTGTCGCTGAAGAATGTCAAGTCCTGCCTTCAGGGTAGGTCACTGTGGGCCGGGTCGTGTCCTCTGTACCACGACACCACCGTCCACTGTACCATAACACCAGCGTTCACTGTACCATAACACCACCGTCCACTGTACCACAACACCACCGTCCTCTGTACCACAACACCACCGTCCACTGTACCACAACACCACCGTCCTCTGTACCACAACACCACCGTCCACTGTACCATAACACCAGCGTTCACTGTACCATAACACCACCGTCCACTGTACCACAACACCACCGTCCACTGTACCACAACACCACCGTCCACTGTACCACAACACCACCGTCCACTGTACCACAACACCACCGTCCACTGTACCACAACACCACCGTCCACTGTACCACAACACCACCGTCCACTGTACCACAACACCACCGTCCACTGTACCACAACACCACCGTCCACTGTACCACAACACCACCGTCCACTGTACCACAACACCACCGTCCACTGTACCACAACACCACCGTCCACTGTACCACAACACCACCGTCCACTGTACCACAACACCACCGTCCACTGTACCACAACACCACCGTCCACTGTACCACAACACCACCGTCCACTGTACCACAACACCACCGTCCACTGTACCACAACACCACCGTCCACTGTACCACAACACCACCGTCCACTGTACCACAACACCACCGTCCACTGTACCACAACACCACCGTCCACTGTACCACAACACCACCGTCCACTGTACCATAACACCACCGTCCACTGTACCACAACATTGTGACAGTTTAACAGAAGTCAAAGTAGCGTGCAAGGTTTCCAGCGTTGATGTTAATTACCAGATAAAACTACGCTGTTTTCTTCCAGTGTAATTGTTTGGGAACGGGAATTCCAGTTGTGCGGCTGCCTGGCGCCGCTCCTGTGCTCCTGGCACAGCAGCGTCCAAGTTCACCATATTGGCTCAAACAGATGTATTGTAATGCATTTATCTATATCATGACAGACATGCAGAGAGACAGAAAGACAGACACAAAGAGAGGGGGGAGAAGGTGGGGGAGAGAGAGAGGGGAGAACAGACCCGGGCACCACCTGGTACATCTTCTATAGTATATAAAATAGAATGTCTGGCCCAAGTTTGGAGACCAGACGCATAGGCAAGCCTCATTAAAATTTGCAGTGTGATCAGTGGATGTGTGGGATTGTCATAGACATGCCGGGGTCGATCGACTCCGTTGCCTTTCGAAGAGAACTGTCATTAATGTCATTTTCCATGAATATCAGTAGATATGAAATACTCGGTGTCAAGTCCATAGAGTTTTATCGTTCAGATTTTGACTCTCCTGGCTACCCCTTATAAATAAATTGACATAAACCTTTCTTAACACTGAATATACAATATGTGGTTGACACAACCGCGGTACAAATTTTATAAACTTTAAAATAAAGCTGCATTTGTCATTATTCTTGACGATGGAGTTTATTTTCCCTTGTCCAGAAACGACATCCCATTTTCTATACCCTAGCGGCCACTACGTCAGACGGCCTCACCCTAAATCTTGATAAGCATATTGTTATATATTATATTTCACGGTTGAATATTTGAGTTGAAGGGTTGATTACAAGGGAGTTCTAATTTTCATAGCCACGTATATCAAGGCAAGTATATACGGCTTTTAATGAAAGAACGCCAGTGAAATATTTCATTCCCAAAATGCAGTTGGGAAAGTTTTCCAGGCGCGGAGCCTCGCGTGTACCGCGCACGGAAGGAAAATTCATTATTCTGCTGTGTTTTCAAGATGAAAATTTATTTGAGAGACTTTCTAAGAAAAGAAATAAGCCGAATTTCAGTGATGTCATTGGTCGTGGGAGCCTTTGGGAGGAGGGGAAGGCCTTGTGTGGTCCTGAGGGGCCATAGGTCTGTGTGTGGTCCTCTGGGGGGGCCATAGGTCCGTGTGTGGTCCTGAGGGGCCATAGGTCCCTGTGTGGTCCTCTGGGGCCATAGGTCCCTGTGTGGTCCTCTGGGGGGGCCATAGGTCCGTGTGTGGTCCTCTGGGGGGCCATAGGTCCGTGTGAGGTCCTCTGGGGCCATAGGTCCGTGTGTGGTCCTCTGGGGGGCCATAGGTCCGTGTGTAGTCCTCTGGGGCCATAGGTCCGTGTGTGGTCCTCTGGGGCCATAGGTCCGTGTGAGGTCCTCTGGGGGGCCATAGGTCCGTGTGTGGTCCTCTGGGGGGCCATAGGTCCGTGTGTGGTCCTCTGGGGCCATAGGTCCGTGTGTAGTCCTCTGGGGCCATAGGTCCGTGTGTGGTCCTCTGGGGCCATAGGTCCATCTTCTGACTCTCTACACCTATTTTCATTTTCAAATTACGTCTTTTTATACCGAAAATATGCCAATTACTGAAAACGGCGATGGGTCATAATTTGCCCAAACCCCCCTGCAGTTTTCAAAATATCTGAAATGTCGGAAATTTGACTCCTGAGCGTGATTTTTGAGCCGAATTCTGACTCTCTGCACCTATTTTCATTTTCAAATTACGACTTTTTATACCGAAAATATGCCAATTACTGAAAACAATGATGGGTCATATTTTGCCCAAACCCCCCTACAGTTTTCAAAATATCTGAAATGTCGGAAATTTGACTCCTGAGCGGGATTTTTGACCCGAATTCTGACTCTCTGCACCTATTTTCATTTTCAAATTACGACTTTTTATACCGAAAATATGCCAATTACTGAAAACGGCGATGGGTCATATTTTGCCCAAACCCCCCTGCAATTTTCAAAATATCTGAAATGTTGGAAATTTGACTCCTGAGTGTGATTTCTGAGCCGAATTCTGACTTTTTGCACCTATTTTCATTTTCAAATTACGACTTTTTATACCGAAAATATGCCAATTACTGAAAACGGCGATGGGTCATATTTTGCCCAAACCCCCCCCTGCAATTTTCAAAATATCTGAAATGTCTGAAATTTGACTCCTGAGCGTGATTTTTGAACCGAATTCTGACTCTCTGCACCTATTTTCATTTTCAAATTACAACTTTTTATACCGAAAATATGCCAATTACTGAAAACGGCGATGGGTCATATTTTACCCAAACCCCCCCTGCAGTTTTCAAAATATCTGAAATGTCAAAAATTTGACTCCTGAGTGTGATTTTTGACCCGAATTCTGACAGTCCGTGTGTGGTCCTCTGGGGCGATAGGTCCGTGTGTAGTCCTCTGGGGCCATAGGTCCGTGTGTAGTCCTCTGGGGCCATAGGTCCGTGTGTAGTCCTCTGGGGGGCCATAGGTCCGTGTGTAGTCCTCTGGGGCCATAGGTCCGCGTGTAGTCCTCTGGGGCCATAGGTCCGTGTGTAGTCCTCTGGGGGGCCATAGGTCCGTGTGTAGTCCTCTGGGGCCATAGGTCCGTGTGTAGTCCTCTGGGGGGCCATAGGTCCGTGTGTAGTCCTCTGGGGCCATAGGTCCGTGTGTAGTCCTCTGGGGCCATAGGTCCGTGTGTAGTCCTCTGGGGGGCCATAGGTCCGTGTGTAGTCCTCTGGGGGGCCATAGGTCCGTGTGTAGTCCTCTGGGGCCATAGGTCCGTGTGTAGTCCTCTGGGGGGCCATAGGTCCGTGTGTAGTCCTCTGGGGCCATAGGTCCGTGTGTAGTCCTCTGGGGCCATAGGTCCGTGTGTAGTCCTCTGGGGGGCCATAGGTCCGTGTGTAGTCCTCTGGGGCCATAGGTCCGTGTGTAGTCCTCTGGGGCCATAGGTCCGTGTGTGGTCCTCTGGGGCCATAGGTCCGTGTGTAGTCCTCTGGGGGGCCATAGGTCCGTGTGTGGTCCTCTGGGGGGCCATAGGTCCGTGTGTGGTCCTCTGAGGGGCCATAGGTCCGTGTGTGGTCCTCTGGGGCCATAGGTCCGTGTGTGGACCTCTGGGGCCATAGGTCCGTGTGTAGTCCTCTGGGGCCATAGATCCGTGTATGGCCCCCTGGTATGGCCACATAGCACCATGTTGCATCAGACCCACCAGTGTCAGATGTAACATGACAAGAACCTGTGCCAGAAATACAATGCCTCTCCTTCAGCAGCACCTAGAACAGCCTGCTAGATCAAGGACTGACAAGTCAAGCCTTTCCTCAGGTAGGGCTTGGAGAGCACTAGAGCCCCATGAACTCCCTCCAGATATACTCCAAGTATACCATACCTGCAAACACAATTCGATTAACCATAGGTATTGGAAACGTCGAACTGGTAAATAGTTTGCTGTAGAGTTCCATAGCCACCGCGCCACCCTCACCCCCAGTGTCTCAGGCCTTGAGATGCTTGGCGTGTGGCTGGATGCTGGCAAGAGGCTGAATGCACCGTTTAAGTCTTACGACCTGATTAAGAGCCTTGATTACCTCTTGAAGGCTCTCAAGCATGGTGAGTCTCAAGGCGGGGGAGGCATATGCTTGAGTACTCTACCCCCATGTCAGAGAAGATTGGAAGTGCCAGAGGGGGGGGGGGAGAGTAGATGGTACACCTAGCTGAGTAGATGCTACACCTGGCTGAGTAGATGCTACACCTGGCTGAGTAGATGGTACACCTGGCTGAGTAGATGGTACACCTGGCTGAGTAGATGCTACACCTGGCTTAGTAGATGCTACACCTGGATGAGCAGATGGTACACCTGGCTGAGTAGATGGTACACCTGGCTGAGTAGATGCTACACCTGGCTTAGTAGATGCTACACCTGGATGAGTAGATGCTACACCTGGCTGAGTAGATGCTACACCTGGCTGAGTAGATGCTACACCTGGATGAGTAGATGTTACACCTGGATGAGTAGATGGTACACCTGGCTGAGTAGATGGTACACCTGGCTGAGTAGATGCTACACCTGGCTTAGTAGATGCTACACCTGGATGAGTAGATGCTACACCTGGCTGAGTAGATGCTACACCTGGCTGAGTAGATGCTACACCTGGATGAGTAGATGTTACACCTGGATGAGTAGATGCTACACCTGGATGAGTAGATGTTACACCTGGATGAGTAGATGCTACACCTGGATGAGTAGATGCTACACCTGGATGAGTAGATGCTACACCTGGCTTAGTAGATGCTACACCTGGATGAGTAGATGTTACACCTGGATGAGTAGATGCTACACCTGGATGAGTAGATGTTACACCTGGATGAGTAGATGCTACACCTGGCTGAGTAGATGCTACACCTGGATGAGTAGATGTTACACCTGGATGAGTAGATGCTACACCTGGATGAGTAGATGCTACACCTGGATGAGTAGATGTTACACCTGGATGAGTAGATGCTACACCTGGATGAGTAGATGTTACACCTGGATGAGTAGATGCTACACCTGGATGAGTAGATGGTACACCTGCCTGGGTAGATGCTACACCTGGCTTAGTAGATGCTACACCTGCCTGGGTAGATGCTACACCTGGATGAGTAGATGTTACACCTGGATGAGTAGATGCTACACCTGGATGAGTAGATGCTACACCTGGATGAGTAGATGTTACACCTGGATGAGTAGATGCTACACCTGGATGAGTAGATGCTACACCTGGATGAGTAGATGCTACACCTGGATGAGTAGATGCTACACCTGGATGAGTAGATGTTACACCTGGATGAGTAGATGCTACACCTGGATGAGTAGATGCTACACCTGGATGAGTAGATGCTACACCTGGATGAGTAGATGCTACACCTGGATGAGTAGATGTTACACCTGGATGAGTAGATGCTACACCTGGATGAGTAGATGTTACACCTGGATGATTAGATGCTACACCTGGATGAGTAGATGCTACACCTGGATGAGTAGATGCTACACCTGGATGAGTAGATGCTACACCTGGATGAGTAGATGCTACACCTGCCTGGGTAGATGCTACACCTGGATGAGTAGATGCTACACCTGCCTGGGTAGATGCTACACCTGGATGAGCAGATGGTACACCTGGCTTAGTAGATGCTACACCTGGATGAGCAGATGGTACACCTGGATGAGTAGATGCTACACCTGGCTTAGTAGATGCTACACCTGGATGAGCAGATGGTACACCTGCCTGGGTAGATGCTACACCTGGATGAGTAGATGCTACACCTGTCTGACTGTAGAGTGGTAGAGTGAGTGAATGTGGCCGTTGGAGACTCTAGGAACTGTGTTCTGGTTCACATGTGTAATTAGTTACCCCCAGTTCACATGTGTATATTATATTTTAAACATGTGACCTTAGCGAGTGTGGCAGCCAGATATACACACCACCATCACATCTATATCTCTTTCCCTATAGTAACCAACCCACTAAACTTATATAGTCATGTTTACAAACATAGTTTGACTCATTATAAGTGTTTACTCCGTCGTGTTTGCTTTCTCAAGTGTCTCGCCAGTAGGAAATTCCGTCACCATATATCATTTAACTGGAAAATTACAATCTATAATTTTTTCCTTCCAGGAGGGAGAGAAACCGTGACCAAGACGGCCAGGGAAGGTCAGGGACATATCTCATCTGTCTTCAAGGACACACTGGAAAAGGGGTTACCTTTCCTTGCCCTTCACAAAAGGGGAAGGATGGGAAAGAATGAGAAATAGTGGCATTGTGTGTGTGTGTGTGTGTGTGTGTGTGTGTGTGTGTGTGTGTGTGTGTGTGTGTGTGTGTGTGTGTGTGTGTGTGTGTGTGTGTGTGTGTGTGTGCGTGTGTGTGTGTTTATCTAGTTGTGCTTGCGGGGGTTGAGCTCTGGCTCTTCCGGCTCGCCTCTCAACTGTCAATCAGCTGTTACTAACTACTATTTTTCACACACACACACACACACACACACACACACACACACACACACACACACACACACACACACACATACATACACACACACACACACACACACACACACACACACACACACACACACACACACACACACACAGGAATGCATTAGGAAGTGATGTGGTGGAGGCTGACTCCATACACAGTTTCAAGTGTAGATATGACAGAGCCCGATAGGCTCATGAATCTGTACACCTGTTGATTGACGGTTGAGAGGCGGGACCAAAGAGCCAGAGCTCAACCCCCGCAAATACAACTAGGTGAGTACAACTAGGTGAGTACAGGAAGCAGCCCGTAGCACCTGTCTAACTCTAGGTTTATTGTGAGTATGTGTGTATGTTTGTTTTCCTCACCTGTGCCTCGAAATATAATTAGTGAGGATTCTCATTAATGCCACGTGACCATATAACAATAATTCCTGCTAACTAATAATGAATAAAGGTCAGAAGTAATTAACAAGTGATTCGAGACGTCTGGTAATTACCATCAACACCCCTAACTTGGGCGTCTGCCACGGACTCTAATTGGCCATCAGCAAGGACGGTCATTAGTGAGAGGCGGCCACCCCCAAGCGCCATTATCCAGGATAATAGTTTGAATGGGTTACGTGTGATTAGACCTCGCTAATGGGATAAGGGAAGAGGACGGGTCAGTGTATGAACCAGTAGGGATATACAGGCGTATATCCGCTTGTATATCCTCGCTGGTATATTCTCACTCCGCGATATACCGGTCACTCAAGTGATTGTTTCACGTGATTGACGCTTGATATCTGTCAGTCACTTAGAAGCGTGAGCCCACAATCCCCAGTAGTTGGAAGGGCCGTCATCTTCTGCGCCCTAAAGTGCCAGGTTCGTATCCCAGACAAGGACCAGGCGGGCAGTATACAAAGCTGTTTCTCCTTCATTACACGTAAAAAACATGAAGAAAACAGAGTTTCTGAGAGAGAGAGAGAGAGAGAGAGAGAGAGAGAGAGAGAGAGAGAGAGAGAGAGAGAGAGAGAGAGAGAGAGAGAGAGAGAGAGAGAGAGAGAGAGACAGACAGAGAGAGAGACAGAGACAGACAGAGAGAGACAGAGACAGACAGAGAGACACACTACGCACTCCTGGTCTGTGACCAATATAATTTACTATTCCAAACTGCGTTAGAGCGTAATGTTATTTCAGAAGTGTCTGTTTAGCATTTGATAATTTATTACAGTAAAGATTTAGGTTAGCGCGAGCGAGAGTTCACCAGCAGGTGTGTGAGCGATAATGAGAGCTGCAGTTAACTTGGTTAATGCCTTCATTATATTACAATGGCAAACGTCGCTTTCAATGACGAAAAGCAATAACAATCACTATCAACGCACAGCCAGCGTTGATAGTGACAACTGCAGTGTTTATCTTCACTCCCATAGCGTGAATATCCTCGTTATCATGCTATACAATATAACGTATAGTTCTATAAATCTAACATAGAATTCTATGCATTTAACACATATTTAAACACATTACTAAACGGCCTAAGATCGACCGTTTTTTTTCAAATAATGAAAACTTGAGATAATAGAATATTTGTTTAATTAAAATCCGGATTGCTCCACATAGCTCACGAACGCTTTGTTGACAAATGTAATTGTCAAATTAGAGGGAACACAAAGTCACAATCTGAGTTTCACTTTGGAAAATAATTAAGAATATGAATATATTCCTGTTATAGGGGACATGAAAAGGTTATATCGTATACGACCTTACACCGCTGCCTAATTACCCGGGGTACCTATTTCTAGGTGAACAGAGGTACCAGGCGAGAGAAAACGTGCCTAGCCATTTCCGTCCCGGCCCGGGGATCGAACTTATCTGCCTCTCTCTCTCGATCTATTTGGAATCAGAATACTTTGTCCCTCATTCTAACTGACACTTGAAAACCCTTTTTAGCGTACATATGTGACTCTCTACCATGTCCAAACTCGCAAATACAAACACATAACCCGCGTATACACATATATAAACACACACATTCATACACATTCCATAAATACAAATTTATTATTCCAATTGGATTAGCGCGAGAACGGTTGAATAAACAGTATTTTTTATTGGCTGTAAACTACAGCGATACTTTATCAGGCAAAAAAAACATTCGGATACCTTGTTTTTTTCCAAGCATGGATTATGGGCTTCAATTACAGCCCAATTTCAATTACAATTTCCTTGCTTCCGTTAGACGTTCATTGTATTACTTTCCCCCATGGGTGGTTCATTGTATGACTTCCTCTATGGGTGGTTCATTGTATGACTTCCTCTATGGGTGGTTCATTGTATGACTTCCTCTATGGGTGGTTCATTGTATGACTTCCTCTATGGGTGGTTCATTGTATGACTTCCTTCATGGGTGGTTCATTGTATGACTTCCTCCATGGGTGGTTCATTGTATGACTTCCTCCATGGGTGGTTCATTGTATGACTTCCTTAATGGG
>NC_091237.1:15772535-15790035 GCF_040958095.1 Procambarus clarkii | reverse complement strand
ACGCTCGTGGTGTCCCGTCTTCCCATCACTCTTTGTCATATAACGCTTTGAAACTACTGACGGTCTTGGCCTCCACCACCTTCTCACCTAACTTGTTCCATCCGTTAGGTTGGTGTGTGTGTGTGTGTGTGTGTGTGTGTGTGTGTGTGTGTGTGTGTGTGTGTGTACTCACCTAATTGTGCTTGCGGGGGTTGAGCTCTGGCTCTTTGGTCCCGCCTGTGTGTGTGTGTGTGTGTGTGTGTGTGTGTGTGTGTGTATGTGTGTGTGTGTGTGTGTGTGTGTGTGTGTGTGTGTGGATGCGTGCTTAAGGTAAGTAAACCCCCCAACAATTGAGTGGGCAGAAGTTTTCTCATAAACAAACCACAGACGCATTTCCGAGGGCCTCCCCCCCCCCAGCTTGTACTCGACGCTTGTTTAAAACACCATCACATAGTTCAACCATTAAACCATTACCAACAACCCCCTTAAACCACTAATCAATACCGTTGAAATAAACCAAAAACTCCAATAGAGTAAAACACAAACCAACACAGCCATTCAAAACCTTTCAACCAATACGGCCAAAAAAACAAACAGAATAATAAACCCTTAAACACAATAGGACAAACACAATTAAACCAACAGGAAAAAAACACAACAGCAACAGCCTGTTTAACAGCAGCTATTCCCAGCAATACAAGTATTAATAACAGCAATACCTGTTGCTAACAGCAATAGTCAGAAATACAGAACCATTCTAATGGCTCTACCTGACTGTAACATATCTTTCGCAGTGCCTTATGTACCAACGTAGTTATATACGGTCGTAGAGTTGTTTGTAATTACAGTAATTTAATTATATTTACGAGGGGTCAATATTACATTTAATTATTGGTCGTTGAGATATCATCCAGGCTGTGGGTAGAGCTATGAAGGGTTGAGTGTGACTTGCGTGTGGCTTGCGTGTGGCTTGCGTGTGGCTTGAGTGTGGCTTGCGTGTGGCTTGCGTGTGGCTTGCGTGTGGATTGCGTGAGGCTTGCGTGTGTCACTAGAAACTGAGTCTGGCACTAGAGAATTCAGTTTAACACTAGGGGGAATTGTTTCGTGTTAGTCAAACGAGCGATTAGGAGTAGATTGGTTGGAACTGCCAGGAGCTCCTCTAACAACCTGTCAGCTTGGATAACAAGGGGGTCAGATGACCCCTGACCGCTGACCTCAGCCACGTGACCTGAAGTCATCTAGAGTCATCAGAGGTCATCTTCACCTCTACCGACCAGTTAAAAAATATATATATATATATTTTCCTCATATTGATTTGTGGAAAAATACAGTACGATGCACCATGTTGTATAAATATGTATTATACATACATATTTTATACATATCTTGCTCAGTTGTCTCACAATTTGTTTGTTTCTGGCATTGCTATGACGCGTGGCAATTATTTTATACCTTAATAGTGTCATACGAGTCTCACCTTTCAGGATACGTCCGTAGCGCTCATAATTGTGAGTCTTGTATATCCCGCCCCCACCAAAAGTCCTCGCTAAATGTAGCAGTAACTCTAGCGTAACTGGCTTACACCGTCGCTATATGTAGCGGTAACTTTAGCGTAACACTGGCTTTACACCTTCGCTATACGTAGCAGTAACAGCGTCACACCCTCGCTATATGTAGCACTAACACTGGCTTACACCCTCGCTATATGTAGCAGCAACAACAGCGTAACACCCCCGCTATATGTAGCAGCAACACCACCACACCCCCACTATATGTAGCGGCAACAGCGCCACACCCCCACTATATGTAGCGGCAACAGCGCCACACCCCCACTATATGTAGCGGCAACAGCGCCAGCTGCTAGCCCCGGTCACCTCAAATAAAAATGGCGGGCAAAATATCGCTCGTGACGTCACATATTCAAATGCCTGATATAAAAACCGGTTTTTCTTGCCTCTCCGCAGATGAGCTCGAGACTTTTAATATACAACAAATGCCCTATTTACAAAAATATAAAAAATTACTATAGGACAGTCTGTATAAAAAAAACATTTTTTATAATTATTTATGAAACCAGCTGAGTTCACTGGCCATCTGTACTCCACCGGTACCAGCACTATAGGTAGGGTAAGGGTATGGCAGGGTAGGGTAGGGTAAGATAGGGTAGGGTAGGGTAAGGCAGGGTAGGGGTAAGATAGGGTAGGGTAGGGTAAGGCAGGGTAGGGTAAGATAGGGTAGGGTAGGGTAAGGCAGGGTAGGGGTAAGATAGGGTAGGGTAGGGTAAGGCAGGGTAGGGGTAAGATAGGGTAGGGTAGGGTAAGGCAGGGTAGGGTAAGATAGGGTAGGGTAGGGTAAGGCAGGGTAGGGTAAGATAGGGTAGGAGTGGTGTCAGGATCTATTGGAAAAACTTATTTATAATTACCTAAGTGTAGTTACAGGATGAGAGCTACGCTCGTGGTGTCCCGTCTTCCCAGCACTCTTTGTCGTACAACGCTTTGAAACTACTCTGTACGATGTGTCGTTTATGCTCCCCCCCCTCACTTTGTTGCCCAAACAGTTTCGTACGAATAACAGAACACACATTATATGTACACGTAAGTTAGAGCACAGAGTTCCAGGCACTTAGAGCCACCTGCTGCCACCTGGGTAGAGCCTTAGGTCCTATGTAGACCCATATCTCCTGTATAGAGCCATACAGCCCCTGTATAGAGCCATATAGCCCCTGTATAGAGCCATATAGCACCTGTATAGAGCCATATAGCCCCTGTATAGAGCCATATAGCACCTGTATAGAGCCAGATAGCACCTGTATAGAGCCAGATAGCACCTGTATAGAGCCATATAGCACCTGTATAGAGCCATATAGCCCCTGTATAGAGCCATATAGCCCCTGTATAGAGCCATATAGCCCCTGTATAGAGCCATATAGCCCCTGTATAGAGCCATATAGCACCTGTATAGAGCCATATAGCACCTGTATAGAGCCATATAGCACCAGCTCCTATATAGAGAAAAATCTGACCTGACACAAACACCACAGAACTTCAGTGCTCGCCTCCACACACACACACACACACACACACACACACACACACACACACAGTAATCCTGTTGAATACACTCCACTCCAAAGTCTCCACCTTCGCGCACACTCACACAAGTGATCCGCTGCAGAGTGTGCAATATATATGCATTTTTAATATGTGTTGCCAAAACTGTTTTAGCGTCGACCACAACGACGATTCGAGTTCGTATTTTGTTGTTCTGTGATTAACGGAGTTGTGTGGGTTTGTTTAGTGGGTAGGGGCAGGCTAGTGGGTAGGGGGAGGCTAGTGGGTAGGGGCAGGCTAGTGGGTAGGGGCAGGCTAGTGGGTAGGGGAGGCTAGTGGGTAGGGGAGGCTAGTGGGTAGGGGCAGGCTAGTGGGTAGGGGAGGATAGTGGGTAGGGGCAGGCTAGTGGGTAGGGGAGGCTAGTGGGTAGGGGAGGCTAGTGGGTAGGGGCAGGCTAGTGGGTAGGGGAGGCTAGTGGGTAGGGGCAGGCTAGTGGGTAGGGGCAGGCTAGTGGGTAGGGGAGGCTAGTGGGTAGGGGCAGGCTAGTGGGTAGGGGAGGCTAGTGGGTAGGGGAGGCTAGTGGGTAGGGGCAGGCTAGTGGGTAGGGGAGGCTAGTGGGTAGGGGCAGGCTAGTGGGTAGGGGAGGCTAGTGGGTAGGGGCAGGCTAGTGGGTAGGGATATATTAGGGTTTAGCTTCATTTTTTGGGTCCGTACTCTCAAAATCAAATTAATAGCACCGAATTCTATTTTCTATTTGTCTATCACATCAATGTGTGTAAGACCGTCCTCAGAGTTCTACAAAATACTCTTTAGACAGGAGGAGGAGTTGTAGAAACTCGTCCACGTAATGACGGGGTTTGGGATGTAGATGTTTCGTCAGGGGTCGAGTCTATAGTGTTGTTGAGCTTACTTGTCCTCCTCGCTGTAACGCTGACACTGGTTCAAGAACAATGACTTGGGCAAGAATCTCCCCCAAGAAACTTGTCTTAAAAAGTTGGTAAAACAGGTTAAGGTTCCTTCATCTCCCCCCCCCCCCACCGAAAACAAATACAAGCAGAGGTCATCTGTTCCAAAATGTTTAGTTTGTCAGTAGTTGACTTTCCGAAATGAATCGTCCGATGAAAATATTGTTTCACAAACCATCGAAGGTCAGAGACTTATTTATAGTTATTCTGTTCACCGCCTCTTAAGGACCTGGGTCCAGATTCACGAAAGCACTTACGCAAGCACTTATGAACCTGTACATCTTTTCTCAATCTTTGGCGGCTTTGTTTCCAATTATTGAACAGTTAATGAGCTCCGAAGCACCAGGAGACTGTTTATAACAATAACAACAGTTGAATGGCAAGTTTTCATGCTTGTAAACTGTTTAATAAATGTAACCAAAGCCGTCAAAGATTGAGGAAAGATGTACACGTTCGTAAGTGCTGTCGTAAGTGCTTTCGTGAATCTGGCCCCAGAACTCATTTTGTTTTCTAACATATTTGAACATACAAGTTCAAACATATTATATTTGCCCTGGAAAGGTCTCTTATGTGGCAAAAACTTCATATATCAAGTGCTAGACTGCGAGGGGCCACTTTCTCAATAAGGTCTGCTGTTCAACAAAGTAGTTTGCTCTAAAAATAATAGGTCTTATATACCAAAATAAAAAAAAAAGAGTCCCCTGTCCTACAGATAATCAGTTCTAAAATAATTCATTTTTAACCCATGAGATCACAGCACCAAACCCAAGAAGTCCCAAGCCATACAGAAACGTCACCTTCTCAAAACATCACCTTTATGAACAAGAAATAATCACTTGTCCCAAAGAGTAACTATTCCAAAAAGGTAATCTAAACTACCTTCCTCGTCCCCTGCTAGGCTTCCACCCCGCCTCTTGGAGCCCACACTGGCTTTATCTGGCCCCTGAAGCTTCCAAGTAGGACCTTGAGGCCCCCAAGTAGGACCTCGAGGCCTGCAGGTAGGCAGGGCCAACCTAGCCACTACCATAGTTCCGGAAAAATTGATCTCATCAAAGGGGGGAAATTTCCTCATAGCGGTGCCTGTATTCCCAGCGGGAGAAGCTTGGCCTGGGAATAGATATTTACGTCAATGGGGGAGCCGGGTGGAGGAGATAAGAGAATAATGGGTAGGAGTGCATGGGGGGACCTAATGGAGGTATAGGGGGAGGGTGGATGATTGATGGGTCGATGTTGATTGATAAACTAACGTTGTAATCATGCGAGTCAACCATAGATCATGCTGGCAGTGACACATCATATTAGCGTGATAGATCTTGGACAAAATCTTCGCAGCAGGACTATACCTGTGTCCGGGGCACCCTGGACGCTTGTTCGAATTCACTGCAATGTTGCAAAGATTTTCTTGTAATTATATTTCTGATTATAACTAGTCTAACTAGCATGAAACCTGTGACGCAGGTACAACATTATGTCGAAATATATATATATATATATATATATATATATATATATATATATATATATATATATATATATATATATATATATATATATATATATATATATATATATCACCCTCATCACAAACCGAGGCTAATGGTCCATACTATTGTGTTTGATTTAGAAGATTTTGCTTGACGGTATTTGAGTAAAATGCGAGACAGATAGGTAAACACAGATGCACATCCCGGGACAGGTAGAGAGAGCGAGGGGTAGACAGAGAGAGTAAGGAGGCAGGTCGCCCCATTCCCTGTCTGGTAATGGCGCCCTGGACCGTTCTTATCAAGCTTACACGGGGGATGGAAACTTTCAAAATGGGGTTAATTGTGGCTGTGTGTAAAGTTGTCGTGGTGATCCCAGGCTGAGATGTGAGAGAGAGAGAGAGAGAGAGAGAGAGAGAGAGAGAGAGAGAGAGAGAGAGAGAGAGAGAGAGAGAGAGAGAGAGAGAGAGAGAGAGAGAGAGAGAGAGAGAGAGAGAGAGAGAGAGAGAGAGAGAGGAGAGAGAGAGAGAGAGAGAGAGAGAGAGAGAGAGAGAGAGAGAGAGACAGAGAGAGAGAGAGAGAGAGAGAGAGAGAGAGAGAGAGAGAGAGAGAGAGAGAGAGAGAGAGAGAGAGAGAGAGAGAGAGAGAGAGAGAGAGAGAGAGAGAGAGAGAGAGAGAGAGACAGACAGACAGACAGACAGACAGACAGACAGACAGACAGACAGACAGACAGACAGGCAGACAGACAGACAGACAGACAGGCAGACTGAGACAAACAAAAAACCAAGAACTAAGAATAAAGAATGTAAAATAAAAAGACAAAATCTTGGGACTTAAAAAATAAAGCTGTGAAGAAGTTGAGTAAAGAAAGAGGGAGAGTAAAGAAGGAAAGAGAGGGCGAGTAACCCGGACAAGAAAGGGAGGGAGAGGGGTCGTTAGCAGGAGAGAAAGTGCTGGTTAAGAAGGGTAAATTATTTTGGGTGGAGGAAAACTCGCAAGACAATGGAGAAGAGTTGCCTGCAGGAATGAGCTTGGTGGGACAAGGAGACTAACTTGACAGGGGACACGGCCAACTTGGCAGGGGACTAACTTGACATGGGAGACGACCAAGTTGGCAGGGGACTAACTTGACAGGGAGACGACCAATTTGGCAGGGAACCAAGTTGGTAGGGTAGGGAACTAAGCTGACAGGGTAGGGAACTAACCTGACAGGGTAGGGAACTAACCTGACAGGGTAGGGAACTAACCTGACAGGGTAGGGAACTAACCTGACAGGGTAGGGAACTAACCTGACAGGGTAGGGAACTAACCTGACAGGGTAGGGAACTAACCTGACAGGATAGCGAACTAACCTGACAGGGTAGGGAACTAACCTGACAGGGTAGGGAACTAACCTGACAGGGTAGGGAACTAACTTGACAGGATAGCGAACTAACCTGACAGGGTAGGGAACTAACCTGACAGGATAGCGAACTAACCTGACAGGGTAGGGAACTAACCTGACAGGGTAGGGAACTAACCTGACAGGATAGCGAACTAACCTGACAGGGTAGGGAACTAACCTGACAGGGTAGGGAACTAACCTGACAGGATAGCGAACTAACCTGACAGGGTAGGGAACTAACCTGACAGGGTAGCGAACTAACCTGACAGGGTAGGGAACTAACCTGACAGGATAGCGAACTAACCTGACAGGGTAGCGAACTAACCTGACAGGGTAGCGAACTAACCTGACAGGGTAGGGAACTAACCTGACAGGATAGCGAACTAAGCCGGTATAGGAAAATATCGAAGATGGAGAGAACTAACAACATTCACCACAAATGTGTCAAATATATTATCAACTCTTGACAATCTACTGTGTACAATACATTACTAAAATAGACAATTTTACACTGAAGGTGGAGGAGGAGGTGGAGGCAGCAGCCGGCCCTAACAAACACCTTCAACTCTCCACATAACTTCTCCACCTTCAAGATTACCCGAATATTAATGAAATTTAAACTTTTTGATTTTCCCGATATAGTCAGAAAAACCAGACAGGGAACTCTTGAACAGTCAAGAGGAATTAATAGGGAATCTAAGATGGGCTAATACGTCATTACCTGAGGCTTCGACCATATGTGGCCTACAATGGCAGTAGTTTGAGACACATTTTTGAATTTATATGCTTTTGTTTCATAGAATAGGCTTGGGACATCATTTCCCCCCCTCCCCCCCACCTGGAAACACAAGAAATATTTCAGACTTATGAAAATCGCATGGGGAAGGGGAGGGGGGGGGGGAGGGGGCGGCGATTTTCTATAAATGTCGACATTTCTTAACAGCGTTTCACATGGTGAGACACAGACTGGTCTATGATGCTCCCCGACCTAACACGATTCACCCTGGCAAGTTTGGCGAGGCTAGCGCTATGCCTCTGACCTCAGATGACCTCAGGCAGACACATATTCCGTCCATTCGTGTTACTATACAGGTCTTTTTACTGACTTTGGTTCGCATGTATCATTCTGGGGACCCTTGTCGTATCTTTGCTCTCATTCTCTGCTTCTCATATCATTCTCATTCCCTCTCTGTTACTTTCTAAAGCACTGAGAGAAGCAAGATTGAATTGACAAGGCGTGGGATGTTGTATGCGTTTATCGCCTTTATTTGACGGTAGAGAGGGAGTGAGAGAGGGAGAGAGTGAGAGAGAGGGAGTGAGAGAGGGAGAGAGTGAGAGAGGGAGTGAGAGAGAGGGAGTGAGAGAGAGGGAGAGTCACGTTCCTATTGGACCACATCCCAGAGGGGGATGGAAGAACCATAGTTACACTAACGACCCCTCACCAATTACAGGGTCAGCCTCTAATTACCGCGACAGTTTGTAATTAAACGAGTTAGATAATCTTCCCCCGCTTTCTTTATGTGGCGAATTGGCCAATTCAATCTCCTGATACGAGTCGTAGCCTCTAAGGTACTGCCTGAGGCGAGGTGATTAGCGGTGACAAGCAGCCAGGTGTATTCCTCACAGACAGGTGTATATCTCTCACAGGCAGGTATATATCTCTCACAGGCAGGTGTATATCTCTCACAGGCAGGTATATATCTCTCACAGGCAGGTGTATATCTCTCACAGGCAGGTATATATCTCTCACAGCCAGGTGTATATCTCTCACAGGCAGGTATATATCTCTCACAGGCAGGTGTATATCTCTCACAGCCAGGTGTATATCTCTCACAGGCAGGTATATATCTCTCACAGGCAGGTGTATATCTCTCACAGCCAGGTGTATATCTCTCACAGCCAGGTGTATATCTCTCACAGGCAGGTGTATATCTCTCACAGGCAGGTATATATCTCTCACAGCCAGGTGTATATCTCTCACATGCAGGTATATCTCTCACAATCAGGTATATCTCTCTCACGCTTAACTTACCTATGCTTAAGCAGAGAGCCTAAGTTAATCTATCCTCATGAGAAACTGACTTTGAAAAGCTTTAAGACACAAGCGCGCATGCGCAGGGGGTGAAGACAATTCCTTAGAATTCAAAATTAGGAAGTGTCTTAGGCTACAATCATTAAGGCGGAACAACTGGAGGTAATTTGAATAATGAAGCGACGGTAATTAGGAGTGGCATTAATATTAATTACTTTTAGGATGGAAATCGTCTACCTGACGGATGATAATGAAGGAATATGTCATTCACAGTGATTGTTGTTGTTCAGTTCGTGTTTAATACGAGTACTGTACTCCAGGTGGTGTTTTGTTCAGTGGAATATGTTGTGTGTGTGTGTGTGTGTGTGTGTGTGTGTACTCACCTAGTTGTGTTTGCGGGGGTTGAGCTCTGGCTCTTTGGTCCCGCCTCTCAACTGTCAATCAACTGGTGTACAGGTTCCTGAGCCTATGTGTGTGTCTGTAAGTGTGTACAACTCACCTAGTTGTGCTTGAGAGGGTTGAGCTCTGGCTCTTTAGTCCCGCCTCTCAACCGTCAATCAACTGGTGGTGTGTGTGTGTGTGTGTGTGTGTGTGTGTGTGTGTGTGTGTGTGTGTGTGTGTGTGTGTGTGTGTGTGTGTGTGTGGTCGTCGGGTTGGGTCAGGTTCAAGCACTTTAGTAGAACAGTGTAGTGACGTTAGTGACGCTGAGGAGGACGGCTGGCGGTGGCTTGCGGTCGTTAAATATACCGAGTGTACCATGATGGCGCTTGCAAGTATTGATGTTGCTCACGCGCGACCTGTGCAACCTGAGCATGTTGCCCAACCTGTTCTCTTATTTACCCTCTGATTCATTTATGTTAACATCTCTCTCTCATTTATTTTACTCGTGTCAATACCTAGCATTTAGAGAGAGAGAGAGAGAGAGAGAGAGAGAGAGAGAGAGAGAGAGAGAGAGAGAGACAACTCAATTATCCTTCTTGCAATGATGCAATGTTTCCCCCTTGCCCCAACACGCCAGCTGGTGACTTCCTTGCAACTTTGTAGCAATATGTTCCTTGCAAGAGCCATCATTCACGCCTCATTTGCATAGTGACCCCAGCTGGTGCCTGTGACTATAGCTGGCTAGCCTGACCCCAGCTGGTGCCTGTGACTACAGCTGGCTAGCCTGACCCCAGCTGGTGCCTGTGACTACTAGCTGGCTAGCCTGACCCCAGCTGGTGCCTGTGACTACAGCTGGCTAGACTGACCCCAGCTGGTGCCTGTGACTACAGCTGGCTAGCCTGACCCCAGCTGGTGCCTGTGGACTACTAGCTGGCTAGCCTGACCCCAGCTGGTGCCTGTGGCTACAGCTGGCTAGCCTGACCCCAGCTGGTGCCTGTGACTATAGCTGGCTAGCCTGACCCCAGCTGGTGCCTGTGACTATAGCTGGCTAGCCTGACCCCAGCTGGTGCCTGTGACTACAGCTGGCTAGCCTGACCCCAGCTGGTGCCTGTGACTATAGCTGGCTAGCCTGACCCCAGCTGGTGCCTGTGACTATAGCTGGCTAGCCTGACCCCAGCTGGTGCCTGTGACTACAGCTGGCTAGCCTGACCCCAGCTGGTGCCTGTGACTACAGCTGGCTAGCCTGACCCCAGCTGGTGCCTGTGACTACAGCTGGCTAGCCTGACCCCAGCTGGTGCCTGTGACTATAGCTGGCTAGCCTGACCCCAGCTGGTGCCTGTGACTATAGCTGGCTAGCCTGACCCCAGCTGGAGCAGACCCATACCTGCTATACCTGTACAAACTTACCCAGACACTCTTTACTCAATTGGTTTCTAAAAGTTGACATTACGCGCGTAACTTTAATAGGAAAGGTCAGAGATGATGTTACAAGGGCCAAGCGTGGTGCTGTCTCTCTCTCTCTCTCTCTCTCTCTCTCTCTCTCTCTCTCTCTCTCTCTCTCTCTCTCTCTCTCTCTCTCTCTCTCTCTCTTATCCCATCACCTTAAGACATGAGACAAATCAATACACACTAAGAATACGATTCACCAATCCTTGGTAGCCCTCGAATCAACTGTGTTACGAGAAAATGATTGTGTGCATTATTTCTTATACAAATAAATCGTTTGGGTAGTGTATATATATATATATGACGTGAATAATCGGAATCCGATCCCATGGAAATTGTTGAGTATGGGGGGGAATAATAGATAAAATAGTTGTGATGTTTGTGTCTAGTCCAATTGGGCTCTCCACAGGTGGTAGGGCTTGTGTTATATATATATATATATATATATATATATATATATATATATATATATATATATATATATATATATATATATATATATATATATATATATATAACAGCTACTTTCACACAATGTTTTTTTTTTCTTAGTTTTGTACCCTAATTATTTTAAACCAAAATGACAATTTGATAAAGGATTTGCAGTCAAACAGACTTTAATTAATTTTATATACGCTCATATGATGCCAAATGTCGCTGAGGAATGTGTTGGTGGAGGACCTGACTCGGGGAAGAATTTTATATTAGTGGAAAATAACTCTCAACCCTTATTATTGTTTGTGTGTGTGTGTGGGAGGAGTGGGGGGGGGGGTGTTGTGTGTGGGGGGGGGGTGTTGTGTGTGTGTGGGAGGAGTTGGGGGGGGGGGGGTGTTGTGTGTGGGGGGGGTGTTGTGTGTGTGTGGGGGGGGTGTGTGTGTGTGGGGGGGTGTATTGTGTGTGTGGGGGGGTGTGTGTGTGGGGGGGGGTGTATTGTGTGTGTGGGGGGGGTGTATTATGTGTGGGGGGGTGTATTGCGTGGGAGGAGTGTCTGCACCAACTCCTTCGACTTACAACCAATAAGGAGCCAGTTCTCCTGAAGACAACAGACTTGACCAATAAGTATGCAGATATTCCTGAGTTCAGAGCCAATGAGCAGACAGTTCTCCCTAAGTGCCGGCTCA
This sequence comes from Procambarus clarkii, assembly GCF_040958095.1. Taxonomy (NCBI): domain Eukaryota; kingdom Metazoa; phylum Arthropoda; class Malacostraca; order Decapoda; family Cambaridae; genus Procambarus; species Procambarus clarkii. The sequence continues at coordinate 15,778,196 of NC_091237.1, read as the reverse complement.
GACAACCAATAAGAAGCGACCTTTTGCCAGTAAGGTAAGCAAGATAGGTTTTGATGCAAGGTTAACCAGATTAACCAATAAATAAAAGAGGCTCACACACAGACGGCTTGCGAACCAATCAAAAATGGAGTTATTGCGTCAGTGAAACCAAGAGGCCAAGCGTTGATTGGCTCTCTGCAAGGATTTGTCAGCCAATCAGATGTGACTTCTCCCGACAGGAGGACGAGTGTTGATTGGCTTAGTAAAATGATTTGTGAAGGTCGAGCTCAGCCACGGGCCCCGGCCGCTACTGTGTTTGTGCTGTCCAAAGTGTCAACGCCTCGATGCACTTTTGTCTCTTTTTTTCAATACAAGTGTAAACAATGGGAATAAAAGTCTCCTCGGTTGCTTTTTTGTAACCAAAGTTGCTAGACTGGTACGAAAACGTTGAATATATTCTGTGTCCCAGGCAGACTGAGACTGCGAACGAGGTATAGAGGCCTGTTGGTCGAAGGGGGAATGGAATAGCATGATAAAGGAGAGAAGGAGACGAGACAAGAGAGTAAAAGATGGAATAAAGATGTGAGGAAGAGAGGTAGAGAGTGTTGATGGTGGAGAATAAAGCTAAATAATCTACTCTAGATACCTTACCTTGAGGTTACCTTGAGGTGCTTCCGGGGCTTAGCGTGCCCGCGGCCCGGTCGTAGACCAGGCCTCCTGGTTCCGGACTGATCAACCAGGCTGTTGGACGCGGCTGCTCGCAGCCTGACGTATGAGTCACAGCCTGGTTGATCAGGTATCCTTTGGAGGTGCTTATCCATGCTCACAAAATACACAATTATCCGTCATTAGCGAAGACATGACCCCAGAGACCATGATGTAGAATGACCCCAGAGACCATGATGTAGAATGACCCCAGAGACCATGATGTAGAATGACCCCAGAGACCATGATGTAGAATGACCCCAGAGACCATGATGTAGAATGACCCCAGAGACCATGATGTAGAATGACCCCAGAGACCATGATGTAGAATGACCCCAGAGACCATGATGTAGAATGACCCCAGAGACCATGATGTAGAATGACCCCAGAGACCATGATGTAGAATGACCCCAGAGACCATGATGTAGAATGACCCCAGAGACCATGATGTAGAAATGGATTGTGTTGCAGAATTGTATATTCGAACAGGAATGTTGATTGGAGAAAAAGAAAATTCATATAATTAAGAAAAACGAAATTTTGGTATATTAATGACATGTGGGGGTTATACCCGACCAATTTACAAATTGGTCGTCGAATATGAGTTAGTTAGTAACTAAGCACATGGCTAAACTCTAGCTAGAAAATGTGTTTTTCGGTTAGGTCAGAAAATATTTTGTTGTCGGCGGAAACGTTTTGGCTGTGTGTGCGTGAAAGTGCTGGGGGGGGGGGGGGAGGGGGGGGGGAAAGTTGACACTTGCATACACTCACACACACTTATTTTGGTCCGTAACGGGTATTGTGCTCTGTTGTCATGGGTATTGTGCTCTGTTGTCATGGGTATTGTGCTCTGTTGTCATGGGTATTGTGCTCTGTTGTCATGGGTATTGTGCTCTGTTGTCATGGGTATTGTGCTCTGTTGTCATGGGTATTGTGCTCTGTTGTCATGGGTATTGTGGTCTGTTGTCATGGGTATTGTGCTCTGTTGTCATGGGTATTGTGCTCTGTTGTCATGGGTATTGTGGTCTGTTGTCATGGGTATTGTGCTCTGTTGTCATGGGTATTGTGGTCTGTTGTCATGGGTATTGTGCTCTGTTGTCATGGGTATTGTGCTCTGTTGTCATGGGTATTGTGCTCTGTTGTCATGGGTATTGTGCTCTGTTGTCATGGGTATTGTGCTCTGTTGTCATGGGTATTGTGCTCTGTCACTCTTACAGATTATATGATGTTTAAAAAAGTTGAGAGCATGAGTTAAGAAGTTGTGTGTATCTGTCTGTCTGTCTTCCGAATAAATACTTCCTAATAAACTCACCTATACCTTCAACGCCGAGCACATTACCCCTTGACTCTGAGTTACACTCCGTTAGTATCCTCCAACATGACATAAAACATAGACAGCAGCTTATATCAACATCCACCCAAACTCGTCCACACCAATGTTTGAAGTAGGAAATGTATATGTTTATCTCTCAGAATGTTTGGTAATATGTTTATTGTTTGTGATGTGTGTCTATGTATGTATTAACACGATGTACTGAACGGGGTGAGAATAGCTTGAGCTACCTCATCCCTTTGTGTGTATTTGACCTCAATAAACTTATTTCAATTTCAATGTTTGAACTACGCTTGAAACCCGCCCTAGATAGGGCGCCACTCCAGGCTATAACGTCCCCCATACATAGACAAGACGAAGATGACATCTCCACATATCATGTGAATAATTAACAAGAAGAAATTGAATACATTAACAATAGCGAACCACAAGGACTAATTATATAAAATAAGTTACAATAACAAAAGAGGATTAATGTTAGGAGAGTGAGAGAATACTGAAATGAACTCAAGGATTTGAGGAGACATTAATGAATATGCGAGACTGACTCCTGGATACATTAGCCTTGTTCTTCGTCTTAAAAATACATAGATGGGTGAGAAACAGGGGATAAGAGAAATGAGCGATGGTGGAGTCAGAAAATACATCATCCTCCCTCCACCAGCAACAACACAATACAACTGTGCAACACTGCACCGTTGCATAATACAACAGTCACCGCTACAACTCAATATATCCACAGAAATATGGAAAGAATTATCATTGTAAATGAATACATTTACATGAAAATTTATGTTAAAAAAGTACAAATTCATTTTGGGCCTCATTTTTTCAGACTGAGAGGGTGTCTCGTGGGAGGATTTAGTTCACCTGTATTTTAACAAAGCCCTGTTATAGAATTATAGATATAGATATCTATTATGCATGATGCCTGGCTCGGGCAGGGATTAGTTTGCGATTATTGAAGGCTTATAATAATGGCTTTATAATTATGGTTTTATGCAACCGGTTATAATTTGACAACAATACATTGCAAGTTGTTTTACTGCTTGTTTACCGAATGCAACCATTCATCATGTTGATTATTGCGGGTGTGTCATCCACGCAGGTGTGTCATCCACGCGGGTGTGTCATCCACGCAGGTGTGTCATCCACGCGGGTGTGTCATCCACGCGGGTGTGTCATCCACGCGGGTGTGTCATCCACGCGGGTGTGTCATCCACGCGGGTGTGTCATCCACGCGGGTGTGTCATCCACGCGGGTGTGTCATCCACGCGGGTGTGGCATCCACGCGGGTGTGTCATCCACGCGGGTGTGTCATCCACGCGGGTGTGTCATCCACGCGGGTGTGTCATCCACGCGGGTGTGTCATCCACGCGGGTGTGTCATCCACGCGGGTGTGTCATCCACGCGGGTGTGTCATCCACGCGGGTGTGTCATCCACGCAGGTGTGTCATCCACGCAGGTGTGTCATCCACGCAGGTGTGTCATCCACGCGGGTGTGGCCAGGTAAGGTTTGTAATTCTTTACTGTATAAAGGTGAGTTTCTTTTCCTACTGTATATCTCTGTGTTTACCTGTATATACTCGCCTGTCTGTGGGCGAGGTTCGGCTCCTGGGACACGCCTTTCAGTCGCCTGTATGTGGGCGAGGTTCAGCTCCTGGGACACGCCTTTCACTCGCCTGTATGTGGGCGAGGTTCAGCTCCTGGGACACGCCTTTCAGTCGCCTGTGTGTGGACGAGGTTCAGCTCTTGGGGACACGGCTTTCACTCGCCTGTCATGAAACTATTGCGATGAATTCCGACCCTTTTCAGGCAGTGCTTACTAAGTGGTCGCTTGTATCACTACGGCTCATCCGGCCAATCTATTTTCCTGTGATTTGAATCTCCCACTAATTAGGAGTTTTGCTGTCAATCTGTATAAAACAATTATCAGTGCAGCTTGTGTGGTACCTCTACCTTACCTGTACTTGTTCCTGTGTGTGTGTGTGTGTGTGTGTGTGTGTGTGTGTGTGTGTGTGTGTGTGTGTGTGTGTGTGTGTGTGTGTGTGTGTGTGTGTGTGTGTTTTAGAGGAACCAACCAGTTCTCCTCGACCTCTCCTTGGCTGGCCTCTGGTATTGCTTCCTGGCCCTAAGGGCCTTGACAACAGCATATGAATATTCAGAGAGATGTTCCTAGGCGCTCGAGTCCCTTACACGTAGGAATCTCTCTCTCTCTCTCTCTCTCTCTCTCTCTCTCTCTCTCTCTCTCTCTCTCTCTCTCTCTCTCTCTCTCTCTCTCTCTGTAAGAAAAATGGAATATTACGAACCTTTAAAAACTGCGCAGAAAACAAATTCCCAGTTTCAGACTTCATGAAAAATAGGAGCCGATATTTCTTAAAGGTGGGCACTAGGACCGACCCCGGCACTCCCGTGACATTCGCATACCATCCATGGGGATACATGTCCTACTAGGAGGGATACCCGGAGGTGCCCGAGTCTCTCATCTCTCCCACTAGTTACCTTTCTCCCACCTCCCCCCCCCGTCTCTCAGAGCAACAATCCCAGCAACACACAAGGTAACCACAACGCTATTTTCACATTTGTTACTCTGATGCAACATTCTAGCAACTTAAAGTTGTGTCAAAGTTGGGATATTATTATCACATGAAAATCGATTGAAAAAGTCTATGGAAACCTAAACCACAATATCAAACTTCATGGGAGTCGCTGTAATTTGGGATAGGAGCCGATCCTTCTTAAAGAGGGGCATGTGGGACGAACCCGAACACCCATTGGCACTGCCCATGCAATGTGTGTGTGGTGTGGAGAGAGAGAGAGAGAGAGAGAGAGAGAGAGAGAGAGAGAGAGAGAGAGAGAGAGAGAAGTAGTTAGTAAACAGTTGATTGACAGTTGAGAGGCGGGCCGAAAGAGCAAAGCTCACCCCCGAAAATACAACTAGGTGAATACACACACACACACACACACACACACACACACACACACACACACACACACACACACACACACACACACAGTAGGCCTCCCACTCATCAGTTTTTGTCCAGTACTTACGAAACTAAAAAAATCCCACGACAATCTACACAAAAGTAAAGATTTGACCCAAAAAGTGAATTCCTGGTAATATTTTTCCCGCGGAATTTTAACAGTGAAAACTGAAGTGTGGAAATGACGCCATTACACACCAAAAAAAAACAAAAAAACATGCGTATGCCAAAAACATAAGAACATCGACGAACGGAAATTAACTAACCTCCTTTTTGCATAAATTACATGCAAGATCCTTTGTTGCAAATCAAGAAACACACAGTTGGTTGCATAATCTGCAACACTGAACGCATGTTAATGTAATATCGTGTTATAAACCATTTATTCTCGGTTATTTAGTTATTGCAAAGGTGTGCTTGCAAGGGCTGTTGCTAAATCTGGTTTCATCAATGACAGGAATAATTTAGTCCTGAATATTGTCCAGGACTAAATGAAAACCGTATATATATATATATATATATATATATATATATATATATATATATATATATATATATATATATATATATATATATATATATATATATATAAGTTCTGTTATATTACAGTTTACAATAGTCATTGCTACACTCAGAGTTGGAATGCTTTTTAGAAAA
>NC_091237.1:15745035-15765035 GCF_040958095.1 Procambarus clarkii | reverse complement strand
CTAACAAGCCACTGGCTATACCGACCACCCAATTTAACCGGTTACTAAGTGGCAGTTGGATGGAGACGTTTGTAGACTCTCTTAATATTCCGGTGTTGCGAGCAGCGCCTCGGTGTTCCGTTGGTGTTGAGGGAGGGTCTATGTGTTCCTTTTTGAGTTGTGTTCCTGGTTTTGTTCATCATGGTGCACCGGGTTGTGCAGTGTTGCAGTGGCTGTTGATAGCAGTGTTGCACAGTGTTGCAGTGACTGTCTATGGCAGTGTTGTACAGTGTTGCAGTGACTGTCAATGACAGTGTTGTACAGTGTTGTAGTGGCTGTCAATGGCAGTGTTGTACAGTGTTGTAGTGACTGTCTATGGCAGTGTTGTAGTGGCTGTCAACGGCAGTGTTGTACAGTGTTGTAGTGACTGTCAATGACAGTGTTGTACAGTGTTGCAATGACAGTTTAAAGCCGAATTGCTCAGAGTGTGGACAGAAGGACCACCCTAGTGTTACAGCAACACACAAAACAATACACTCTGCCGTGTTGAAGCGGCACTCTCTCTATAGCACAAAGTGTACACATTGGCACTACCTGCAATGGCTTGACTCTATAAAACAACATTATCCCGCTGCGTTGCAAGGGGGCAATTGCACATTTGTTTTCATTAACTTGCACTAGAAAATTTTTAGTGTATATAAATTGCAAAGGCAATCATGGCCTGTGTGCTCAAAAATGTTGCATAGACACTATGGGTATTATTGCATATAAAAATGGTTAAGTTGCATGATGCAATGCAACGAGTGCTAAAGTACTAGCAGTGTGCAATGATTGCCACTTCAAAGACGTTGAAATGATATAGGTTCTTGCAATGATATAATTTTTTTGATATCATTGATATCAATGATATCATTTGCAATGTTGTCATTGCAGTGAGATTTTAGTGTGTGGTGGCTAATGCAATGATCGACTATGTTAATGTATATATAGATGTGAACAAATGCATATGTATGTATATATATATATATATATATATATATATATATATATATATATATATATATATATATATATATATATATATATATATATCAGGGATTACTCTGGAAAAAATTAGAAGGGTGAAAAAGGTGAAATATTGGGACGGACGAACGGACACACACACACACACACACACACACACACACACACACACACACACACACACACACACACACACACACACACACTCCATACACAATTTCAAGTGTACATATGATAGAGCTCAATAGGCTCAAAAACCTGTACACCAGTTGATTGACCGTTGAGAGGCGGGACCAAACAGCCAGAGCTTAACCCCCTCAAGCTCAACTAGGTGATTACAACTAGGTGAGTACACACACACACACACACACACACACACACACACACACAGGGGGGCCACGTGCCTGAGTGGACAGCGCTTGGGAGTCTATTCCTAAGGATCCGGGTTCGATTCCCGGCCGAGGCAGAAATGAATGCGCAGAGTTTATTTCACCCTGATGCACCTATTCACCAACTAGTAAATAGGTACCTGGGAGTTAGACAGCTACGGGTGCCTCCTGCCGATGTGTGTTAGAAATATATATAGTTGATAGGATAGAGAAAATAGGTCTGTTGTTGTTTAAGATTTAGCTACTCAGAACGAAGTGTCCATGTAGCACGGGCTATGGTGAGCCCGTAACAAAGATCTGTAAAGCGCTTATGATTTACCTCACCTCTCCCTCTCCTCTCTCTCCCTCTCCCTCACCCATTCCTTCTCTCACACGCACCTCTCCACTACACATCTCTCACCCGACAGGTGTGGACAGAGACCGCTCGGGGCGGTGTGAGTGAGCAATTTCTGCAACTTTTGACAGTAATTGGCGTACCTTTTGACAGATGTCCGCCTTACCCAACCTGTCAACACTAGAGAGAGAAAACAGTGTCAAGCCGACGGCTCGTGGCTGCGCGGAGACTGTCAAACAACCTGTCACATGCCACAAACGATCATTCTACCGCCAGTTATTGACGTAGTCATGATTTACAGCGATTTACGCTTTGTTTACACCCCGCACGTGCGCGCCAGAGCGCCTGCAGCTCGTCATGTATTCCGTGACGTCATAAAGCAGCGGCCATTTTGTTTTTACACTGTTGCCACATTCTGCTCAAATGTTCCGTCATATCAAATGGCTACACACAGCCATTTATTGCAAGACTAATTACAACTACCAAAAACAAACCACTATTGTGTGTAGTTTGGACAGGATATGACCTATGATTGGTGGGTTATCAAACTATAATGCCTTTAAAATTGATTTTATTTTTCTCAAATTCCTTTCACCAAACCAGGACCTGAAATGGTCCGGTACTGAGCTTTCCAATCACTGGAAGCCGGATTACGGCATCTGCAAACAACCAGCCACAATGTTAGTAAACATCACAATGTTTGTAAACATCACAATGTTTGTAAACATCACAATGTTTGTAAACATCACAACACGTGCTTCGACGGCAGTTTGGGGTTAATTGTTGTCTCACTCTCTCTCTTATGTTGACCTGAGCGCTCTGCCCTCCCACTAATGACACCCCTCTGGAGTCTGATTGGCCCTTATAACCCTTCAGAGGCTGATTGGTCTTAATAATCCTTCAGAGGCTGATTGTCTTTAATAATCCTTCAGAGGCTGATTGGCCTTAATAATCTTTCAGAGGCTGATAAGCCTTAATAATCCTTTAGTAGCTGATTGGCCTTAATAATCCTTCAAAGACTGATTGGCCTTAATAACCCATCAGAGACTGATTGGCCTTAATAACCCTACAGAGACTGATTGGCATTAATAATCCTTCCAAGACTGATTGACCTTAATAACCCTTACAAGTCTGATTGGCCTTAATAACCCTCCAAAGGCTGATTAGCCTTAATAATCCTTCAAAGACTGATTGGCCTTAATAACCCATCAGAGACTGATTGCCCCGTGTCTAGAACCAACCGAAATTACACTACCTCACTAAGAGCTAAATAATCACAGAACCCTTTTACCTTTCATACTTCCTTGCCAGATAAAAAAAACAAATTGATATGAACAAATCCACAAGGGCCGTGACGAGGGTTCGAACCTAAGTCCGAGAGGATCCCAGACGCTGTCTTAATCCCCATCACGGCCCTTGTGAATTTGTTCAGCTGATGCATCAAGCTATTGTGATTTCTGGAAACATATCAATATGTTTCTCACCATTCATTAAGTTTCGCTTCATGCAGGACGGCGTTCAATTCCCGACCGTCCACAAGTGGTTGGGCACCATTCCTTCCCTCCGTCCCATCCCAAATCCTTATCCTGACCCTTTCCAAGTGCTATATAGTCGTAATGGCTTGGTGCTTTCCCCCTGATAATTCCCTTCCCCTCCCCCGTTATCTTGAGGTTATCTTGAGATGATATCGTGGCTTAGCGTCCCCGCGGCCCGGTCCTCGACCAGGAATTCTTTTTTTGTTACATATCCCCCAGGAAGCAGCCCGTAGCAGCTGTCTAACTCCCAGGTACCTATTTACTGCTAGGTGAACAGAAGCCTTAGGGTGTAAGAAACTCTGCATATTTGTTTCCGCCTCCACCGGGGATCGAACCCGGAACCTCAGGACTACGAATCCAGAGCGCTGTCCACTCAGCCGTCAGGTGAGTTTCATGCCATTGGTCAGTGAATGTGATTCCTCTCTCTTCCTTTCCGTTCCTTTTTTCCCCCTTCCTTCTCACCCTTTCCTTTACCCTTTCCGTTTGTCTACGTGTACCACCCACCTCTGACGTCATCACCTCCTCTCACTTTAATGACGTCATCACCTCCTACCCTACTGACGTCATCACCGCCACCCACCTGTGTGACGTCACAGCGACTCCTCAATATTTACCTGTAATATTGGAAATATAAGATGTTTCGTCCTTATAAGATATTAGATGTTTCGTCCTTATAAGATATAAGAAGTTTCGTTCTTATAAGATATAAGATGTTTCGTCCAGTTTGTTTTGTTTACTTCCTGATATATGGGAGTAGCACCCTGATATATGGGAGTAAGAGTGAGACGACACTCATGAGTAACGGTGAGTAACGGTAAGGTACGGTGAAGGACGGTGAGGCAGACTTTTCACCGTACCGTGAAAACTTCTCTCACTGAGAAGTGTGTAAATACTTCGAACGAGTTGACTCAGGAAATTGATCTCCGAAGCTTCCGACGTCTTCAACTATCTGATGCTGGGAGCCCCACGAGACCGCGGGCATGTTGTTGCATTGTTCCAGAGGCAAGGAACGGTGAATGTGAGTGACGGGGGTGATTCGTGAGTGCCAGGGATGATTCGTGAGTGACAGGGATGATTCGTGAGTGACGGGGGTGATTCGTGAGTGAAAGGGATGATTCGTGAGTGAGAGGAATGATTCGTGAGTGACAGGGATGATTCGTGAGTGCCAGGGATGATTCGTGAGTGCCAGGGATGATTCGTGAGTGACAACTAACTACCGGATGACCAGGGAAGACCTTCAGCTCTGCCTATATAACTAGTCTTGTGACCGGAATCCCAATGACTCTTGAAAGTTGTTTGAGAGTCTCAAGTGTTTATTGAGGCCCTCAAGTGTTCCTTGAGACCCCTAAGTGTTCCTTGAGACCCTCAAGTGTTTATTGAGGCCCCCAAGTGTTCCTTGAGACCCCCCAAGTGTTCCGTGAGACCCTCAAGTGTTTATTGAGACCCTCAAGTGTTCCTTGAGACCCCTAAGTGTTCCTTGAGACCCTCAAGTGTTTATTGAAGCCCTCAAGTGTTCCTTGAGACCCCCCAAGTGTTCCTTGAGACCCTCAAGTGTTTATTGAGACCCTCAAGTGTTCCTTGAGACCCAAAGTGTTCCTTGAGAACCCCAAGGGTTCCTTGAGACCCTCAAGTGTTCCTTGAGTCCCTCAAGTGTTCCTTGAGACTCCCAAGTGTTTCTTCAGACCCTCAAGTGTTTATTGAGGCCCTCAAGTGTTCCTTGAGTCCCTCAAGTGTTCCTTGAGACTCCCAAGTGTTTCTTGAGACCCTCAAGTGTTTATTGAGGCCCTCAAGTGTTCCTTGAGACCCCCAAGTGTTGCTTGATACCCCCAAGTGTTCCTTGAGACCCTCAAGTGTTCCTTGAGACTCCCAAGTGTTTCTTCAGACCCTCAAGTGTTTATTGAGTCCCTCAAGTGTTCCTTGAGACTCCCAAGTGTTTCTTCAGACCCTCAAGTGTTCCTTGAGTCCCTCAAGTGTTCCTTGAGACTCCCAAGTGTTTCTTCAGACCCTCAAGTGTTTATTGAGGCCCTCAAGTGTTCCTTGAGACCCTCAAGTGTTGCTTGAGACCCCCAAGTGTTCCTTGAGACCCTCAAGTGTTTCTTGAGACCCTCAAGTGTTCCTTGAGACCCTCAAGTGTTCCTTGAGACCCTCAAGTGTTCCTTGAGACCCCCAAGTGTTCCTTGAGACCCTCAAGTGTTCCTTGAGACCCTCAAGTGTTCCTTGAGACCCTCAAGTGTTCCTTGAGACCCCCAAGTGTTCCTTGAGACCCTCAAGTGTTCCTTGAGACCCTCAAGTGTTCCTTGAGACCCCCAAGTGTTCCTTGAGACCCTCAAGTGTTCCTTGAGACCCTCAAGTGTTCCTTGAGTCCCTCAAGTGTTCCTTGAGACCCCCAAGTGTTCCTTGAGACCCTCAAGTGTTCCTTGAGACCCTCAAGTGTTCCTTGAGACCCTCAAGTGCTCCTTGAGACCCTCAAGTGCTCCTTGAGACCCTCAAGTGCTCCTTGAGACCCTCAAGTGTTCCTTGAGACCCTCAAGTGTTCCTTGAGACCCCCAAGTGTTCCTTGAGACCCTCAAGTGTTCCTTGAGACCCTCAAGTGTTCCTTGAGACCCTCAAGTGCTCCTTGAGACCCTCAAGTGCTCCTTGAGACCCTCAAGTGCTCCTTGAGACCCTCAAGTGCTCCTTGAGACCCTCAAGTGTTCCTTGAGACCCTCAAGTGTTCCTTGAGTCCCTCAAGTGTTCCTTGAGACCCCCAAGTGTTCCTTGAGACCCTCAAGTGTTCCTTGAGACCCTCAAGTGTTCCTTGAGACCCCCAAGTGTTCCTTGAGACCCTCAAGTGCTCCTTGAGACCCTCAAGTGCTCCTTGAGACCCTCAAGTGTTCCTTGAGACCCCCAAGTGTTCCTTGAGACCCTCAAGTGCTCCTTGAGACCCTCAAGTGCTCCTTGAGACCCTCAAGTGTTCCTTTAGAGGCCAAGTAACGTCCGGGTTGGAGGGACTTGTCCTCGCTACTTGTGGTGGCACTCAACCCCCCCACACACTCATCTCTTCTTTAAGTCATTAATACTTCAGGGATGGCCAGGCCTGACACAGCCTTCCTTGGTGATTACTGTCCTCCAAGCTCAATAGGTCCTTAACAGCTGCCTCGTAGTGGCTCGTTGTCACTTCAATTGATGGTTCATATCATATGGTTTTCTTGGCTATCATTTCAGCAAGTAGGTATAGTGCTTGTTGGTTGTGTTTTAATTGCTGTTTTTAGTGAGCCCTAAAGGATACTTCCAGGTGGTTCAGGATTGTCGAGGAGAGTATTTTGTATGCCCTTAACATATCCCCCATATCATATGATTTTCTTGGCTATCATTTCAGCAAGCAGGTATAGTGCTTGTTGGTTGTGTTTTAATTGCTGTTTTTAGTGAGCCCTAAAGGATACTTCCAGGTGGTACAGGATTGTCGAGGATAGTATTTTGTATGTCCATAACATATCCCACCATGATCTCGGGCGAAATACCCCTTTCTCTATGCCCTCTTTTCCAATTCTCCAATTACCTATTCGTAAACACATTTCCCCTTCCCTTTTGCCTCCTTCACTTCATCGCTTATAATAGCGTTACTATAATTGATTCCTTCTCTTGTATTCCTTCTTTTACCTCTTCTGGTACGTTACCCTCTTCCTCCTTCTTGTCTTCCCTATTCCTTCTTCTCATCCCCCTCTTCCCCCCCCCCTTTGTTCCTCCTCCCCCCTTCCCTCTCCCTTTCTCTCGTCTAGACTCTTAATATGAAACAATTTGGCACATTAGTGTTTTATTCCATTCCTAAAGAAGAAGCTGGAAAGTGATTAAAGTTTCTCGGACCTTCCCTACTGTGAGTTACTGTGGGCGACGGGTCACGTCTCGTTCACAGTCTGGACCTTCCCTACTGTGAGTTACTGTGGGCGACGGGTCACGTCTCGTTCACACAGTCTGGACCTTCCCTACTGTGAGTTACTGTGGGCGACGGGTCACGTCTCGTTCACACAGTCTGGACCTTCCCTACTGTGAGTTACTGTGGGCGACGGGTCACGTCTCGTTCACACAGTCTGGACCTTCCCTACTGTGAGTTACTGTGGGCGACGGGTCACGTCTCGTTCACACAGTCTGGACCTTCACTACTGTGAGTTACTGTGGGCGACGGGTCACGTCTCGTTCACACAGTCTGGACCTTCCCTACTGTGAGTTACTGTGGGCGACGGGTCACGTCTCGTTCACACAGTCTGGACCTTCCCTACTGTGAGTTACTGTGGGTGACGGGTCACGTCTCGTTCCTGGACCTTCACTACTGTGAGTTACTGTGGGTGACGTCACACAGTCTGGGACCTTCACTACTGGTGGAGAGAGAGAGAGAGAGAGAGAGAGAGAGAGAGAGAGAGAGAGAGAGAGAGAGAGAGAGAGAGAGAGAGAGAGAGAGAGAGAGAGAGAGAGAGAGAGAGTGAGAGAGAGAGAGAGAGAGAGAGTTTTGGGTAGATATAATAAAAAGCTGCCTAGTATACTGGTATAGGCCAATAGCATTAAGTCTACGGTTACGTCGTGCCACATTTCACTAACTTAATATTAATTTAATTTAAACAATACTTCTAAATAAACGTTTCTGTATATTCTTAAGTTCATAATGTGTACATTAATGTTACACTCATGAAGGTAAAGACAACAGGGGCGTTATATGGTGATTGTTGATGATTGTGCTCACCATATATGGTGATGTTGATGATTGTGTTCATCATATATGGTGATTCTGATGATTGTGTTCATCATATTTGGTGATTCTGATGATTGTGCTCATCATATATGATGTTTATGATTGTGTTCATCATATAAGGTGATGTTGATGATTGTGTTCATCATATATGGTGATTGTTCATGATTGTGCTTATCATATATGATGATTCTGATGATTGTGTTCATCATATATGGTGATGCTGATGATTGTGTTCATCATATATGGTGAATCTGATGATTGTGCTCATCATATATGATGATGATTGTGCTCATCATATATGGTGCTGCTGATGATTGTGTTCATCATATATGGTGAATCTGATGATTGTGCTCATCATATATGGTGAATCTGATGATTGTGCTCATCATATATGATGATGATTGTGCTCATCATATATGGTGCTGCTGATGATTGTGTTCATCATATATGGTGAATCTGATGATTGTGCTCATCATATATGGTGAATCTGATGATTGTGCTCATCATATATGATGATGATTGTGCTCATCATATATGATGTTTATGATTGTGTTCATCATATAAGGTGATGTTGATGATTGTGTTCATCATATATGGTGATTGTTCATGATTGTGCTTATCATATATGATGATTCTGATGATTGTGTTCATCATATATGGTGATGCTGATGATTGTGTTCATCATATATGGCGAATCTGATGATTGTGCTCATCATATATGATGATGATTGTGCTCATCATATATGGTGCTGCTGATGATTGTGTTCATCATATATGGTGAATCTGATGATTGTGCTCATCATATATGGTGAATCTGATGATTGTGCTCATCATATATGATGATGATTGTGCTCATCATATATGGTGCTGCTGATGATTGTGTTCATCATATATGGTGCTGCTGATGATTGTGTTCATCATATATGGTGCTGCTGATGATTGTGTTCATCATATATGGTGATGTTGATGATTGTGCTCATCATATATGGTGCTGCTGATGATTGTGCTCATCATATATGGTGCTGCTGATGATTGTGTTCATCATATATGGTGCTGCTGATGATTGTGCTCATCATATATGGTGCTGCGGATGATTGTGTTCATCATATATGGTGCTGCTGATGATTGTGTTCATCATATATGGTGATGTTGATGATTGTGTTCATCATATATGGTGATTGTTGATGATTGTGCTCATCATATATGGTGATTGTTGATGATTGTGTTCACCATATATGGTGATCTTGATGATTGTGTTCATCATATATGATAATATCAATAACTGTAGTGATGGTGACAATGATGGTGATAAGGGGGGTGCCAATAGCGATGGTGACAAAGTCAAAACAATCAACAAGAGGAAAACGATTGTTAAAAAAAAAATCCGTTATATATAATTTTCAGTGACGTCACTACTGCCTCCGTGACATCACCATCCCAGTGACGTCACAACCGCCTCAGTGACATCATCTCAAGTGACGTCACAGTAGCCCTGCATGACCTTATCAAACCAGCTTAAATAATTTCAGTGGTCAAATGTCAGAGGTCATCGCGGTATATATTCAGAAGCGGAGGCATCGTGTATATCGTATATACTCGCCAGTATACTCATTTTAGTATACCTGACCCGTGTGTGTGTGTGTGTGTGTGTGTGTGTGTGTGTGTGTGTGTGTGTGTGTGTGTGTGTGTGTGTGTGTGTGTGTACTCACCTAGTTGTGTTTGCGGGGGTTGAGCTCTGCCTCTTTGGTCCCGCCTGTGTGTGTGTGTGTGTGTGTGTGTGTGTGTGTGTGTGTGTGTGTGTGTGTGTGTGTTTGTACTCACCTAGTTGTACTCACCTCGTTGTGTTTGCGGGGGTTGAGCTCTGACTCTTTGGTGTGTGTGTGTACTCACCTAGTTGTACTCAACTAGTTGTGAGTACAACTAGGTGAGTGTGTGTGTGTGTGTGTGTGTGTGTGTGTGTGTGTGTGTGTGTGTGTGTGTGTGTGTGTGTGTGTGTGTGTCTGTTTAATTTTACTAAAAGATATCAACAATATTGCAACATTCCCAATTGAAACAATGCCAAATTGCACAGAAAATATCCAACACGGTTGACGCTCTTAACATCTAGACTGTGCAACTACATATCTGTCAACACCTGCAGTGCTCCTCACCACCAAGGGTACATTATATGGTATAAAACATATATATATACACAAACCTGCACCCCCCAAAAAACAACTCCAACACTGACAAATGTGAATCATGACAACAGCATATGCTGCCACTCTCGATTCGGATTACGCTGCGTCCCAATATATTGAAATGTGTATTATTCAATTGAACTCCTGAATACGTGTGAACTCTCAATGCATTTCAACACCAAACATTCAACAAACGAAAAAAGCTCTGTCGGAATATTTGCTGAATATGTCACAATATAAATATCTGCGACTTGACTGGTACAAAATATGACATTCACAAAATGTGACAAACTAATATATTTATTCATACTCTGACTAATGCTAAGAAGAATGGGTAATTGAGTGATTAATTCAGTCTTTAAGTTGAGTGAAAGTAAGATAAGAGGACACACGTGGAAGCTGGGAATTCAAATGAGTCTAAGAATTGTATGGAAATATTCGTGCCCATATGAGTTTTCAGCACGAGGAATGTATCAGTTCTGCGGGCTCACCATAGCCCGTGCTACTTGGAACTTTGTTCCAGGTAACGAATCTTTAACAACAACAACAACAGAGGAATGTACTGAGAGATGTTGTGGAAGCCGCATCCACTTGTAAAATTAAGGCGAGATTCAACAAGGAATTCAAACTTCAAAATAGTTAAGTTGTAATGAAACAGATACAACGAGGCATGTATGTAGGGCATAAAGACTAGATCTCCCACGCCTGTAGTTACTTATAGGTAAGCATCCTTCCCTCTCTCCCCCACACATCCATCACCACCACCCCCACCCTACCCACCACACCACCACCCTCCCCAATACCACTACCACCACCATCCTCCCCACCACCATCACCATCCTCCCCAACACACACATCCTTAGCAAGATATCATTTGTAATTAAACTTGGATTAGTATTTTTTGTCTGTTCGAAACTCTAGGAAGTTCTCAGGCCCGGGTGATGATCTGTTTCGTGTGTCTGTCTGTCTGTTTCTACTCTCCTAATTGTACTCACCCAATTGTGCTTGCGGGAGTTGAGCTCTGACTCTTTGGTCCCGCCTCTCAACTGTCAATCAACAGGTGTACAGGTTCCTGAGCCTATTGGGCTCTATCATATCTACACTTGAAATTGTGTATGGAGTCAGCCTCCTCCCTATCACTTCCTAATGCATTCCATTTGTTAACTACTCTGACACTGAAAACTTCTTCCTAATGTCTCTGTGGCTCATTAGGATACAAGGTTTTCACCTGTGTTCCCACGAGGGAGAACTACTCGTGTTAAATAATGTTTCTATCTTCTCTGTCAGTTTTGCTGAGAATTTTGTATATGGTAATCATGTCTTCCCTAACTGTTCTGTCCTCCAGCCGACGTGAGGTGCAATTCACACAGCCATTCCTCATAACTCATACCTCTTAGTTCTGGGACTAGTCTAGTGGCATACCTTTGGACTTTTTCCAGCTTCGTCTTGTGCTTGACAAGGTATGGACTCCATGCTGGGGCTGCATACTCCAGGATTGGTCTGAAATATCTGGTATACATGGTTCGAAATGAATCCTTACGCAAGTTTCTAAAGGCAGTTCTGATGTTAGCCAGCCTCGCATACTACACTGATGATATCTTTTTGATGTGGACTTCAGGAGACAGATTCGGTGTGATATCAACTGCTAAATTCTTCTCTCTGTCCGTTTCGCGGAGGACTTCGTCTCACATTTGGTACTTTGTGTCTGGTTTCCTGCTCCCACCACCTATTCATTTCTTTACATTTACTTGAGTTGAATTCTAGAGGTCATTTGTTGGGTCATTCCTTCAATTTGTTTCGGTCATCTTATAGCTTCTTGGCGTCATCTTGTCTTAATCCTCATAATTTTCACAATATCATCAAACATTGAGAGGAACGAGTCTATCCCTTCTGGGAGATCGTTTACATATATAAAAAACAGAACAGGTCTAAGGACTGACCCCTGCGGGACTCCACTAGAGAGACCTCATCCCTCACAGTGAATAGCTGTCTTCTCTTGCTTAAGTACTCCCTTATCCACTGCAGTATCTTCTCTGCTATTCCTGCCTGCATATCCAACTTATGCACTAGTCTCCTATGGGGTACTGTGTCAAAGGCGTTATGGCAATCCCAAAATATGCAGCCTGCCCACCTTTCTCCTGTATGTGTGTGACTATATACATGCGTGTCTGTGTTCAAACAGAATTCCAAATTAACTATAAAAAGGTTCAGCAATATCGGACGATCGGATTTCAATAATAAGAAATTTTTGTAAAAAAAAAAAAAAAACACGAAAAGGAAAAGAAATTGGAAAATTGCGTGTTTGCCGAAGAAATCATATTATATATATATATATATATATATATATATATATATATATATATATATATATAAATATATATATATATATATATATATATATATATATATATATATATATATATATATATATATATGTCGTACCTAGTAGCCAGAACTCACTTCTCAGCCTACTATTCAAGGCCCGATTTGCCTAATAAGCCAAGTTTTCCTGAATTAATATATTTACTATAATTTTTTTCTTATGAAATGATAAAGCAACCCTTTTCTCTATGTATGAGGTCAATTTTTTTTTATTGGAGTTAAAATTAACGTAGATATATGACCGAACCTAACCAACCCTACCTAACCTAACCTAACCTATATTTATAGGTAAGGTTAGGTTAGGTAGCCAAAAAAAGCTAGGTTAGGTTAGGTTAGGTAGGTTAGGTAGACGAAAAAACATTAATTCATGAAAACTTGGCTTATTAGGCAAATCGGGCCTTGAATAGTAGGCTGAGAAGTGCGTTCTGGCTATTAGGTACGACATATTATATATATATATATATATATATATATATATATATATATATGTCGTACCTAGTAGCCAGAACTCACTTCTCAGCCTACTATGCAAGGCCCGATTTGCCTAATAAGCCAAGTTTTCATGAATTAATGTTTTTTTGTCTACCTAACCTACCTAACCTAACCTAACCTAGCTTTTTTTGGCTACCTAACCTAACCTTACCTATATATATAGGTTAGGTTAGGTTAGGTAGGGTTGGTTAGGTTCGGTCATATATCTAAGTTATTTTTAACTCCAATAAAAAAAAATTGACCTCATACATAGTGAAAAGGGTAGCTTTATCATTTCATAAGAAAAAAATTATAGTAAATACATTAATTCAGGAAAACTTGGCTTATTAGGCAAATCGGGCCTTGAATAGTAGGCTGAGAAGTGAGTTCTGGCTACTAGGTACGACATATATATATATATATATATATATATATATATATATATATATATATATATATATATATATATATATATTGGTGTATACTGGCAGCAGGTTTTCTTTCAAACATGTTTCATTGAATATGACCGCATATTCTGTATTTATTATTTTCTGGTTTAGGGCTTCTATCCCTCTAACTATTTTCTTAGCATCAGGGCTTAATTGGAATAGGAGTTCTCCAAAACTCATTTTCGTACTTTTAAGGTGAAGAAAAGAAGTGATTTACTATAGAGTGTATTACACTTATTTGTATAATTTGCACGACGTTTCGAACCTCCATGGTTCATTCTCAAGTGAACAGATCTTACAATACTAGTTGATTTTATACCCGCATTAGGTCAGGTGATAATACAATGAAGGTGAAAAACATGGGGGGATACACAAGGGATAAACATAGGGGCTGCAGAAGGCTTATTGGCCCATAAGAGGCATCTCCTATCTAAACACAAAGATTAATCCAGTGTAATTGGCCTGTTATGTTGGACATTGTCTTCTGTGTTGGCATCGATATGTTCTTGTCTTGTCCTTACTCTCATGGTGGGTAGAGTAAATAGTTCCGTGATTTGGGTGTTCATGGTAGGTCGCTCTATTCTTATGTGAATTGCCTCAAGAATTTGTAATCTTCTTGAATCTTGGGTTTTGTCTATTATGCAAGTATTCTTGTTCAACATTTCTCTTGTTAGAGTAATGTCATGGGCTTGTCTCATATATACCAACCCCAACTTATCACCTGGCAAAGAAACTCAATGAACTCCTAACTCCATACACTCCAAGTAAGTTTAGTCTACAATCATCAGCAGATTTCCTAGAATTGATCAAATCTACCCAGCCCGATGGAATCATCGCTTCCCTGGACGTTGAATCCCTTTTTACCAACGTCCCAGTCGACACAACCATAGGAATGATACTGGACAGAGTATACAGAGACGAGAGCACCCCCAAATTAGACATACCTGAGCCACACTTGAAAAGTCTTCTCGAAGCATGTACAAAGGAAGCCCCTTTCATCAGTCCACAAGGAGACATGTATTTACAAATAGACGGAGTAGCAATGGGCTCCCCCTTAGGAGTTTTATTTGCTAATTTTTATACGGGAACCATCGAAGATAGGGTCTTCAGTAGCAGACAAAAACCAACTGTATACTGCCGTTATGTAGATGACATATTCGTAATAGTAAAAGACTCAGATGAACTAATTGACCTAAAAAGACACCTAGAGAGAGAGTCAGTACTCCGATTTACACATGAAAATAGTGAAAATAACAGTCTGCCATTCTTGGATGTACTAATAACAAAAACAGGAACCTCTTTAAGCACCAACGTATATACCAAGCCCACCAACATAGGATTATGCCTGAACGGTAGAAGTGAGTGCCCCCAAAGATACAAAGCCAGTGTTCTCAATGCTTATATTCGTCGAGCGCTTACCCACTGCTCTGAATGGAGCAACGTGAGTAGAGAGTTTGAAAGAGTAACTCAGGTATTGGTGAACAACGGATATAGCAACGCGGAAATAAACGCTGCTATAAGAAGACACTTGGACCGTTGGTATAATTCAGAACCTAGAACAGAAACCACAACACCCCCAATAAAATTATATTACAAATCAACCATGCACAGTGAACATATAAAAGAGGAAAGAATAATGAAAGAAATAATCCGTAAAGGAGTAAAAAGCACTACTCCTAACCAAAACATAAACCTGATAATATTCTACAAAACCAAGAAGACTTCCGAACTCCTTATCAAAAACAGCCCGAAGCCGACGGAGAACCCTCTACAGCAGTCAAGCGTTGTATACATGTACACTTGCCCCCACGAAGGATGTAACCTTCAATGTAAGTACATAGGTATGACGTCGACCAAGCTGACGAGGCGTTTGACATGCCATCTTCAATCTGGTGCCCCTAGGAATCACATGAGACAAGCCCATGACATTACTCTAACAAGAGAAATGTTGAACAAGAATACTTGCATAATAGACAAAACCCAAGATTCAAGAAGATTACAAATTCTTGAGGCAATTCACATAAGAATAGAGCGACCTACCATGAACACCCAAATCACGGAACTATTTACTCTACCCACCATGAGAGTAAGGACAAGACAAGAACATATCGATGCCAACACAGAAGACAATGTCCAACATAACAGGCCAATTACACTGGATTAATCTTTGTGTTTAGATAGGAGATGCCTCGTATGGGCCAATAAGCCTTCTGCAGCCCCTATGTTTATCCCTTATGTATCCCCCCATGTTTTTCACCTTCATTGTATTATCACCTGACCTAATGCGGGTATAAAATCAACTAGTATTGTAAGATCTGTTCACTTGAGAATGAACCATGGAGGTTCGAAACGTCGTGCAAATTATACAAATAAGTGTAATACACTCTATAGTAAATCACTTCTTTTCTTCACCTTAAAAGTACGAAAATGAGTTTTGGAGAACTCCTATTCCAATTAAGCCCTGATGCTAAGAAAATAGTTAGAGGGATAGAAGCCCTAAACCAGAAAATAATAAATACAGAATATGCGGTCATATTCAATGAAACATATATATATATATATATATATATATATATATATATATATATATATATATATATATATATATATATATATATATATATATATATATATATATATATATATATATACTCCAGCATGGTACTTACCGTGTTGTAACCCAACCTGATGCTAGGGAACCACACTGTTGTACAGTCTGGTGGACGTTTTGTGCTGCCCATAGATAGCTTTCAGATCTGAACAAAACATAACCATCTACACTGGTGCTTTCAGGTTGTTTAGGAGTTAGTAATTTCTCTCCTATCAGGCCTGAGAGCTTGGCACTCTGTAGTCTTGACAACAGAGATCAGGTCACCAAGGTCTAATTCAACTTCATCTTTGTTGCACGATTATTGGGCTGTAATGTCTGTGTTATTATCATCGCTTAGTGATTGATCAATTACTCAGCTTGATCGCTGAGTGATTGTTAACTTACTCAGCTTGTTCGCTTAGTGATTGATCAATTATTCAGCTTGATCGCTGAGTGATTGTTAACTTACTCAGCTTGTTCGCTTAGTGATTGATAAATTACTCAGCTTGATCGCTGAGTGATTGTTAACTTACTCAGCTTGTTCGCTTAGTGATTGATAAATTACTCAGATTGATCGCTGAGTGATTGTTAACTTACTCAGCTTGTTCGGTTAGTGATTGATCAATTATTCAGCTTGATCGCTGAGTGATTGTTAACTTACTCAGCTTGTTCGCTTAGTGATTGATAAATTACTCAGCTTGATCGCTGAGTGATTGATAAAATACTCAGCATTTATAATTACTGGTATAAGGCTCTTGCTGTCGATCTTGCAGAAGTTTTCAACTACTTGAGGAGCAGACATTGAATCATAATATTATTCCTCCTCCTGTGTTTCTAATGTGTTGGTGGCTAGTTTTAGTGTCGCTAGTTCTGTTCCTGTAGAGCTCAGCCAGTTGTTTAGCCTGACACAGTCTGTGTGCAGATATTAATTGTGTAAAACTAATGAAAAAAGTTGCACTAAACTCTACGGACATTGTATCCTCATTTATTAAACATTTCATGAAGTGTTACAAGATTTATAGGAGTTATAGGATTTATTTATTTCCTATATATATAGGAAATAGGAGTGTTACAAGATTTATTTCTTAAAACATTAGACCATTCCCTCCTGCTAATTTGTGTAAGGCTAGCCCGAAGCATCTGACCTCCAAGGTTAAGACACAAACAGACATTTAACTGTTATGTGTAAACCTTAGAAGTGATGAACCCAGGTGTCTACACTCTACTTCTACCAGCAGGTGTCTACACCCTACCTCTACCAGAAGGTGTCTACACCCTACCTGTACCAGGAGGTGTCTACATCCTACCTCTACCAGGAGGAGTCTACACTCTACCTCTACCAGCAGGTAGTCTACAACACCCAACTACCAACAATAAAGACCGTATCCGTACCCATGATCATCCAGACTATTATGACGCCGTTTGAGACTATGATGTGCAAGCACCAACAGTTAGGTTGACCAGCCCGTCAACCACCAGCGTTGCCACTGACCACAACAACCAACAATATGGATATGTGAGGGGGAAAAGTGAAGAGAAATGGGAGGAAGGGGAGAGGTGAAAGAAGAGATTAAAGAGGATAGAGTAAGGGGAGAGTGTAAAGGAGATATGATAAAGATAGGAGAGGAACATATAGTGAGAATGTGAGAGAGAGTGCAGGGATGAGGATAAATGATAGATTGTAAAGGGGACGTAATAAAGAAAAGAGTAAAAGAGAAAGTGGTAATGTGATATATTAGAGGGCTTAAAGTGAATAGTAGGGAGAGAGAGAGAGAGAGAGAGAGAGAGAGAGAGAGAGAGAGAGAGAGAGAGAGAGAGAGAGAGAGAGAGAGACAGAGAGAGAGAGAGAGAGAGAGAGAGAGAGAGAGAGAGAGAGAGAGAGAGAGAGAGAGAGAGAGAGAGAGAGAGAGAGAGAGAGAGAGAGAGAGAGAAAGCTTGAGCCAGATATAAGCCAAAATTAAATAATTAAAATATCTAACTAAAATCAACACCTGGTAAGTCCTCCAACACGTGTCCATAAACATGTGAACAATAAACATGTGACCACAACACACATGTTTTACCCAACACTGTCATCAGTCCATTAAATTAATAAATAATATTTACTCGGCGACACATTAATTAACCTCCAATTAACCTTGTCAACATCTCCAATAAAGTCAATATTTACTCCAATAAATATGTCAATTGTCTCCGATATTTTTGTAATGTAATTATAATAATTAGATATTATTAGGAATTGGAGTTGGACTGGTCGGTAGAGCAGAGGACTCGCTTCTGCAGGTCGGAGTTCAATCCCTGATGGGGATTATTTTAAATTTAATTTATTATTTATTTCTCTGCTTTACCTGAATTTCAAAACATTTTCTCTTCTATTCTGGATCATTGTGTTCTGCTTTTTTTTCCAGTATTCACCTTCATTACCTTGCACCTACTTGAGTTGTAATCTAGTAGCCACTTGTTCATTCCGTGTCTCAGAGTCATCTTGTAGAGTTTTCTACAAGAGTTGATCCTAATAATAACTGCATCAAAACTGAGCTGATAGTCTCTCTCTCTCTCTCTCTCTCTCTCTCTCTCTCTCTCTCTCTCTCTCTCTCTCTCTCTCTCTCTCGATAGATAGATAGATAGATAGATCATTTACACACATCAAGAACAATAACATTAATATTTGTGTGTAATTACCTCAGTGTAATTACCTAAGTGTAGTTACAGGACGAGAGCTACGCTCGTGGTGTCCCGTCTTCCCAGTTCTCTTTGTCATATAACGCTTTGAAATTACTGACGGTTTTGGCCTCCACCACCTTCTCACAAAACCGTCTGACACTCTGGAAAAGTGAACTTTCTAATATTGTTCCGCACCTTTGTTTCCTTAGAATCTATGACCGCTTGTTCTTCAAGTTGTACGCTTTAAGAATTCCTCTTTTGCAAACATTGGTAGACGACTGAAACAAGTGAGAACACGAACACACACACAAACATACACACACATTATATATATATATATATATATATATATATATATATATATATATATATATATATATATATATATATATATATATATATATATATATAACCTCGCGGCTCAGTGGATAGCGCTTGGGGCACGTTGTTCTAATACCCCGGGTTCGATTCCCGGTTGAGGCGGAAACAAATGGGCAGAGTGTCTTTCACCCTGATGCACCTGTTCAACCAGCAGTAAATAGGTACCTGGGAGTTAGACAGCTGCTACGGGCAGCTTCCTGCGGATGTGTGTATGTGTTAGATATATGTACTACATATAATAGAGGAAAATTAGAGTGGTTAGAAAAGCGGGGTCCAAGAGCTAATAGACACAAATAGTAAACACACACCTGGTCTTTGCCGCGAATATCTGGAGATCAAACAAGTTCCAGGTTTGCTTGGATAATCTCTGACCTTCAGCAGGCAATACTCCGTTGTCAATAATGCAAACCCGACCAGGGCACCCAACTGTTGTGTGTGTGGGGGCTGGTGGTGGTGTGTGTGGGGGCTGGTGGTGGTGTGTGTGGGGGCAGGTGGTGGTGTGTGGGGGCTGGTGGTGGTGTGTGTGGGGGCTGGTGGTGGTGTGTGGGGGTGGTGGTGGTGTGTGGGGGTGGTGGTGGTGTGTGGGGGTGGTGGTGGTGTGTGGGGGTGGTGGTGGTGTGTGGGGGTGGTGGTGGTGTGTGGGGGTGGTGGTGGTGTGTGGGGGCTGGTGGTGGTGTGTGTGGGTGGTGGTGGTGTGTGGGGGTGGTGGTGGTGTATGTGGGGGCTGGTGGTGGTGTGTGTGGGGGCTGGTGGTGGTGTGTGGGGGCTGGTGGTGGTGTGTGTGGGGGCTGGTGGTGGTGTGGGGGGGCTGGTGGTGGTGTGTGGGGGCTGGTGGTGGTGTGTGTGGGGGCTGGTGGTGGTGTGTGTGGGGGCTGGTGGTGGTGTGTGTGGGGGCTGGTG
>NC_091237.1:15322535-15410035 GCF_040958095.1 Procambarus clarkii | reverse complement strand
GTGAGGTATTGACAGCGTGTGTGCTCGCCTCCAGGTACACAGAAATGCTGTGTGCGCGCGAATAATGTTGTGTATAATTTACATCTGCTCCGGCCTACATGTGATGTAAACTCCAGATATTCCATGTATTTATCTTTTTCCAATGTACGAACTGAAATGATTAAGTAGTTATGGAGAGGAACCGTTAAGCCAGTATGGTTTTATAGCGGTAGGATAATTCTTAAGACGGGTGGCTGCAAAGGTTAGCTGAGGCTTAAAACAATTTTTTTGTACGGCAGGTCGAGTGTTGGGGTGACTAGCCTTTTGGAGAATGGCGCGGACGCTGGAGGTCAGGGCTATACCTACAGCTGGTACCCGAAGGCGAGCCTCGCGCCCTTATTTACAACAACTTTCAGGCCCACCCTCGGAAGCACGCGGAGACCGACCACACACACTTCTATACCCTCCAGCTCTCCGTCCTTAACTAGGAGACCTCGTCCATCGAAGCCTCGTCCGGGCAAATCTCGTCCATCAAAGCCTCGTCCGGGCAAATATCATCCATCGAAGCCTCGTCCGGGCAAATCTCGCCCATCGAAGCCTCGTCTAGGCAAGTCCCGTCCATCGAGGCCTCGTTCGAGCACACCCGTGCCTGTCTCTTCCCCGTCGGAGCCGTCTAAGGACTGTAGAGCAGTGGGTGTGTGGCAGAGGGTCCCCGGCATGGACGGGTGGTGCGTCCAGAACTGTTTCCACGTACCATCATTCTGTCCACCATCACACTGTACCTGCAGCTGAAACACACATGCTTCTTAAGGAGGTTTAAAAACAGTCGCTGTTCCACCCATCTTCTGACATTCTAACCGTGGCAACAAAAGCTGTAAGACTTTGCTAAAATATATCTCCAAGTTGGTTCTTACAGAGCTTACTTCACTTCAGCCATAAACACACGCTGCGAAAAATTGTTGGAAGAAACTGCAACGGGTGTTGTGTGCTGCTTGAGTGAGTGAATCCTGTTTGGAAAAGAATCGCCTGCGATAGCTGGATATTTTTTATTTTTTGTTTACATTTTCGTATGCGACGCGCACCGCTTATTCATTGATGTTAGGTAAACATCTAGTAGCGTTTTGGCAAGGTTTAGGAGGGTGATAGTAGTGATCCTTGAAAAAAAACCGCTATCTAAACAGCAGTTACCACTTACTACACATACATGCAAATTTGCATTTTATTAAAAATAAGCACTATGATGCTTCTTGCAATCTCGGCTTGGCACTGTTTTGATAATTCCTCTTGGCAAATAATCCATGTCAAAGACAGTTGATCAAACTATCAACAATGACTGGTGAAATTTGTAATAAATATGTATACTACTTTGAGGGGTACCAGGCTGCGCCCAGGTCTATGTGGGACAGAAATGGTTGGGCACGTTCCCTTTTACCCAATGTCTCTGTTCATCTATTGTGGTTAATAGGTGTTAAGATCATTAACATTCTGAAAACGCCTCCCGCCGCCTCAACAAACTATAGGCTTTCGCTACCCTCAACGTTACTAGGATATCATCTACATATACACCAGTATTTATGCATTCCAATATTTATATCCACTTAAGTTATTCTTCACCCCTAGTCAGTATAAAGGACAATAAAATGTACTAACACACGTTATTTTTCCTGATCTGCACGTTAGAGCCTGATGACTCTGGGTACAAGTATTGTTGTGAAGTTATTCTCACCGCGGCTCTCAGGGGCGCAAGGTAAGACAGGAGGATATTGTTGAAATCGGAGACGTGTGTGGACATTTTTTAATAAATATGCCTTGTGCAGTTCAGGGAACTTTACTCAACGCCTTGTGCAGCTTAGGGCACATTACTCAACGCCTTGTGCAGCTCAGGGCACTTTACTCAACGCCTTGTGCAGCTCAGGGCACTTTACTCAACGCCTTGTGCAGCTCGGGGCACTTTACTCAACGCCTTGTGCAGCTCAGGGCACATTACTCAACGCCTTGTGCAGCTCAGGACACTTTACTCAACGCCTTGTGCAACTCGGGGCACTTTACTCAACGCCTTGTGCAGCTCAGGGCACTTTATTCAACACCTTGTGTAGCTCAGGGCACTTTACTCAACGCCTTGTGCAGCTCAGGGCCCTTTTTTCAACGCCTTGTGCAGCTCAGGACACTTTACTCAACGCCTTGTGCAGCTCAGGGCACTTTACTCAACGCCTTGTGCAGCTCGGGACACTTTACTCAACGCCTTGTGCAACTCAGGGCCCTTTATTCAACACCTTGTGTAGCTCAGGGCACTTTACTCAACGCCTTGTGCAACTCAGGGCACTTTACTCAACGCCTTGTGCAGCTCAGGACAACTCAATGAATAGGTTATAACTTATTCATATATAACATATTCATATTAAAACATATTCATATAACAGTCATAACCCCAAACAAGAACAATGTTACAGGCTAATGCAGTGTAACAATTGTAAAAATAATTGTTTTTCAAAACGTGATCAATTGTAAAAGCTAGAAAGGTTCTATACGCTCGCATCCTTTCGACAAAATAGTTGCGTTAACATGGGTGAAAAATACATTAATCAGATATGCTGCTGGTATATATTATAGAAAAAGATTAATTTTCTGGATACGAAGTACTCGCATGCTAGGCTCGTGCACGAGGCTGCCCGTCCCAAAGACGTCATAAATTTTATGAGGCTGTCATAAATTTTTAATATACTGTGTCCTAAAACGGCATTTTCGTACACATTAATGTTATTGTAAATTAGAATTTGGTGTATAATTGGGGTTAAATTAGATTAGGTTAGATGTTTAGATTCAGTTGGCAGTTATTGGCATTTGTAATATGTGGAGTTAGCCAAAGATGTACGACCAATAGATTAAGTTGAAGAGAGTGAAGATGCCAACGGTCATCCATCGGGCGAAAGTGATGAGGTTCTTGGAGTACTTGCTGAGGCTGACGGAGGTCTCGTAGACCTTGCCAGACTGCCGGGAGTGTGTGGTCCAGGGCTGGACCTTGGTCACGGGCTTCATGGCGGGGGAGGACACCTCGTCCCCGCCTTCGGTTAGGGAGTAGTCGATGACGACGTGGAAGATGATGATCATGAAGCTTATGACGATGCAGAAGAGGAGCCACACGTCCACCATCTTGAAGTACGACGTCTTGGGCAGGGACGACGAGACCTGATGGTCAGAGATTCGATATAGTACAAACGTGAAAAAGGCTTTCCCTAAACTCTTGCCTGGGCCCCCTCTCCCTCTTACCTGGGTAAAGAGTGTGGCCAAGACGAGGAGAGAGGTCAGCGTTGTCATGAGTCGAACATCGAGAGCGTGGGGACGGAGGAAGAGTGTGAGGTAGCAGATGGCCAGGATGATGATGGAGGGCATGTAGATGTTGAGGATAGCGTAGCCCGAGCGTCGCTGGAGCCATAACCGAACCTTCATCACACTGAACTCCCCGCTGTGCTCATAGACGAGCTTCGGCTGCTGGACCTACACACACAGGGAGACGAAAAACTTTCAAAAATTCATTAGTGACATAATGAGTGATTGCGTTCAGTGAAGTGAGATAAAGGTGAAAAAGAGTAAGAGACAGACGACCTGAGGAGCTTATGTGGTTTCAGGAGAATCAGTACATATATCTAATTCTATAGTCATGAAAGATATGTAAAGAAAAGGGTATCTCCAGCAGATGTCTCCCCAGCATTTGCGTACACTAGACCTACATATAATTCTAGAATGAATGAGTTTGGGTGGATATAAATAGGAGCTGTCTCATATGGGCCAATAGGCCTTCCTGTAGTGTCCTTAACTCTTACGCTGATAGTGTTCGGCCACTGACCTGGTACTCCAATAGCACAGCACTGCCGTAGTAAGCGGCGGAGGAGTTCGTCTCTTCGAAATTAAGGAAGTCTTTGGAGCCGGAGAGCATTTGGAGGCGCATGTCGCAGAATTGGACATCAAACGGGTACAGCATGAGGTCGAAGTCACAGATGAAGGTGGTGCTGTACTTCCTGGAGAGGAGGAGAGGGTTCCTTTTGCCCGGAAACAGGTCCACTGCCCAACACAGGCCAACTATGTTAGCACAATATCAAGATTTTTCTCTCCACAGCCAATATTTTGAATAGGCAATCCCAAAAAAGATTTCACGAATCAAGTGCATTTATAATGTTATTCGGGAAGTATTAATCTTGATTTATAACATACTGTGACTTTGAGCTAGAAATAATACAGAAATTAGGAATAAAAAGATAAAGTTTGATGTAAGCCAATAACCAACATCCAGTGGGTAATCAGAGCTCATTATTCGTACCTGTAATATAATATAAAACCAAAGACTGATATTTCATCTACACTTCTCTTTATTGTATTTCACATTATATATACTAAAGTCGTACTTCATAGGGGTGTGAGATCATGTATAACTAAGTATAATATTAACACTGCAAGGATAATCTACATTTCACTGTGATACAGAACACAGTGTACGAGTTGTCACCTTCGCCGGGGGCGCTGTTGTCGCTGCGGTCTGGGGGCTGCTGGCGCTTCAGGTAGAGTGACGACTCTATGTCGACCACTGTGTGTTGATGGCCCTCCGTGTTCACGAAGGCGATGATGGGCGACCAGAGGCTCATCATACTCGTGTAGTCCACCTTATTTAGACTGTCGTTGATCTTTAAGTTGCGGTAATTAAGACGGTCGTCGATCCAAATCTTGATGATTTTGTATGACAGCTGCATGGTCATCAGTGTCGTGTCAACTGCGGCAGACTCGACATTAACGTGTAATGTTATTGGTAGGCTGGAGGCATTCACGCCATTGCCCTGCCGAGGTGGCAGGTCCTTCCTGTAGTCTTCAGGCTGAGAGACGAGCTGGCACTCGGCCTCGTCACTGTGGTCCAGACAGTCGTACTTTAAGTCGCATCGATTCTGGTGAGGGATGCAGGTGGCGTCATCGCAAGAGTAACTGTCCGGTCCGCAAGGCGTGAGGACCAGGGTCCGCGGACCTTCTCGTTGGTTACACACTGGTGACTCGAGGTGCCAGACCCGACGGCCCATGGGCATGTTGAAGGGCGCGTCGACGTCTAGTCTGGCCAGAGTCTTGTTCTCTACCACGTTGATCCACAACCATTCTCCCTCCACCTTCTTGATGTGGTACGCTCCATATCCCTTGAAATAAAGATCTCCCAGACCTTCCTGGTAGGCGATGAAGTGGAGATTTCGTTCTTCCAGCTCACAGGTACCCAACAGGGACAAGATTGGCAGGTCGGTAAATTCACAAATAGCGCATAACAAATCGGTAAGACAGTCAACATCAGACAGGCCCCAGTGCTCAATTTTTGCGCAGTTCTCATAAAAGTTTCCGTTGGGTTCACCGTCATTCCAGAGCGCGAGTGGAGCGAGGACGTTATCGTAGTGGGTAACCCAAGTGCCTTCTCTCTCCACGTCGATGATTGAGGCCCAGAAGTTGGTTATACACAAATCTTTGTAGCCAGACCACAACTGAACCGAGACATTGAACAAAAGGAGCAACTCGTCCATGTTGGTGGAAAGAGGCAGATGTGTGCCCAGAGCTTCGCATTGGTAGAATGCTTGAGCTTTTGAGAGCCTTGGAAACCCGAAGTAAAACGTGTCCATAGTTTGTTTGCAAAAGGATTCGAGAGATGTGTTGTACTCTGTGACACTATATAGGTCCCAGCCGGCCTCCCAGGATACATAGTTACCCAGAGGGTCGGTCTTGCAAGCAGCCATGTCAGCTATGACGTCGGCGCTCAGTACAGAGTCCCACACATTAACCTGAGAGTAAACAAAAGACAATTGAGAGCCAAATGTAAGAAGTGGAGTACTATGACTGAGTTAATGTCGAAGGATGTTACCAGATCATCATTATTAACACAAGCGCAAAATATATGTTGATTAAAAAACTATACCCGTGATAGTGCCTTATTTGGAGCTCTTTATCTATGATAGAGCGTCGTTGGAGAGGCTAACCTGCAGGAGAGCGCCGCTGGAGCTCTCACCTGTGACAGAGCGCCGCTGAAACTATGCTTCGATAGAACACTTTGGCCGAGGCGAGCGTAGTCGCCGTAGATCTGGCGCTTAACGTTATAGGTCATCTCGTAGACGAGTTTACCGTCAATGAAGGTGTTGTAGAGATACTTCAGGTGATCGTAGGTGAAGCACAGGTGGTACCATCTGAAGGCAGGGAAGGGAAGATGGATACCTCAGAGGATATCACCTCCCTGCCCTCAGAGGTAGTATCCTCTGAGGGCTTAGAAGGGAAGGTGATAACGCCCAGAAGTAGGAATGATAACAAAGAGTACAATATAAAAAGAGACGGGACTAATACTGAAACATAATTATCTTGAATAACCGGCAAGAATATCTATGTTATTATCATCGATCTTATCGTGAGGTTGTTTAGCAGGAACAA
Organism: Procambarus clarkii; assembly: GCF_040958095.1. Classification (NCBI taxonomy): domain Eukaryota; kingdom Metazoa; phylum Arthropoda; class Malacostraca; order Decapoda; family Cambaridae; genus Procambarus; species Procambarus clarkii. The sequence continues at coordinate 15,403,621 of NC_091237.1, read as the reverse complement.
TAATAAACTAAACCAAGGGGAGAGAGATAAGTGGACAGGTTCTCACCCCAGTATAGGTAGCAGCAGGCATCCATCAGCCTCAGGAGACTATGGAGTTGCGCTCTGGTTGTCGGTCTGGAATGGCCTCTCCAGGGCGCAAAGCCTGGGTAGGTTGACCTACCTATATGGGAGTATGGGTAGAACACCCTATAATGGGAAGGTTAGTACCTTCCGGAAGATGGGGGGAGAGGAATTAGATAACTCGCCATTGAGTACTCGCTGGAAAGATGGGGTATGTGGGTGGTTACTCACTGGTATAATGTTCTGGTGGAGGCTAATCGCTAGATGGTGAGTATGGGGTACGCTTAGGAAGGTGGGTACTCACTTGAAGGTCCTGAGTTTGTCCTTGAGAATCTGGAACTGCCAGCGGTGGGCGACGACAGGCCGGAACCGGTTCAGCCACAACTCTGTTAAGCAGTAATTACTGTGTCTAAATCCCTATTATACCAGGATTCTGGAGGACTGTGATTCAAATGGACATTTCCAGTTCAGTAACTAAGGTCTGTTATACTGGGTCGGTTTAATGCCTGGCCACACAGCCCTTGTGCGTGTTGACTGTTCCACCAATTTTTTTGTTATGAAAACATGTTGTCATGTTTCCTATTTGTTTCCACTCAATCTCTGCCTTTTTTTTTATTTCATAACGCCATTTTGTTAATTATATTATTTTCTTTTTCGTTTAGCTCCACCTTTAGAGAAAGGAATGGTGCCCAACTACTTGTGCTGGACGGTAGAGCTTCATCCAGATCGGCGTTCAGTCACCGACCGTCCACAAGTGGTTGGGCACCATTCCTTTCCCCCGTCCCATCCCAAATCATTATCCTGACCCCCTTTCCAGTGCTATATAGTTGTAATGGCTTGACGCTTTCCCCTGATAATTCCTTCCCCTCTTTATCTTCTCACATCACCCTCGGCTCCTCACGACGCCTTGTTTCCTCCGCCTTGCACGACCTACTGTTCCCCCCCAGACACTGACCTCCTTTGATCTGGGAGTCCCAGTTGTCGACCTTGTCCCACAGCTGGAAGAAGGTAGCTCTGGTGTGTAGGAAGAAGAGCTTGAAGCGGCAGCAGAGGCTCAGGGAGGCCATCCTCCAGGCCCGGTCCAACTTGCCTCTGTACACCGCCATCGTTGACAGACTCGCCACTCCATCCTTCTGGAACTCCAGCACCTGGATGCTTGTCCCTCCTGGAATTGGGAGGTGGCGGATGAAGGGAAGGGGGCGAAGTGGATAGGGGAACGTGAAAGGAGCTATTATAGTTCTTAAAATCAGCAACCTGGCTAATGTGACGTGTTTTGAGCTTACCTGGGAGCAGGAGGAAGGTCCCCAGCAGGAGTAACGTTGACCACCACCTGCTCCTGAGGAGTGTGGTGGTGTTTACCGTGTAGGACACCGTCTTGACGAGGACCTCCAGGCCCATCCTGTGTTAAAACACCTTCAGGCATACACAAGTTACTCAGGAACACATTGAGGGCAAATGTAATTTTCTAATCCTTTCGCCAAAGTGTTATCTCAAATTGTTGTTAATTTAGTGTTTAAAAGAGATTTTTGCTTATTGTTAATTAACGAATTAATGTTATTAAAGCGTACAACAGATAATTTAAACAACAAATAGTTCATTAAATATTATCTAATGTTCTGCTGGAAAACATCGACTTCTGGCATTAAAATGTGAATTACTAGGATGCATAGCTTCTCTTGAAGGTTTCATTAGATGCTATGTTGAACTACGAGAAAGATATCTCAAAAAGATAACCTTTGGGTCAGAGGTCATTTCATAGCGTACACTTTCATAAACAGCCCAGCACCGACTCCCGAAGCAAAGATGGCCTTTCACACAGTCCGGATTTCCTCGAAGAAGTTCCGCTGAAATCAACGTTCCGCTGGAAGTTTATCGTTCTACAACGTTTCCAGAGCTAAGTAAACAGATTGATTGAGTCTGACCTTGAGCAGTTCTCATACCTGGACGTGGTAACACGCATTCTTACAGAGGTGACGTTTATTTGTATCCGACCATAAAGTGAGTGAATTATCATTTGAGTGTGTCCTTGTCGCCTCCCTTTTGAGGCATCGAAGCCTCATCTCTTTGTTTTGGGGTTTTAACATCTTCAGCGCCCAGTATATACATATGTATAATTATACAGCGTCCAGACTGTATAATTCTTCAACACACACACACACACACACCCATAAATACACTGGCTTAGAGTGCTTGGTTTGAGTCGAGTTGTTTTGCTGGCGAGCGCGTCTCTCTCCTTATTACGCCTCTCTCCTTACTATTAGTACACAAGACATCAATACACAAGGCACGCGTGTGTATCACCTACCACCACCTCTCAGGAAGGTGCTCAGGGGTCGCCCTTACCTTCCAGTAGTCTGCCTAAGAGTGGAACCTGAAGCCCCGAGCCTCCACGCTTGGAAAGCCTAATGTATCAGTTACTTTTAATAATCTTGTATATACAGCATTGATATCGATTATCAATTCGTGTTGTCGTAAGTTGAGTCATTGCTTATGTCCCAGTATTGCTATGATTGATTTCGCTCTAAAACGACACGAAAGAAAGAATCCCGCCGCTGTTATTGAAGCAGAGCAGTCGTGTCGAGCTGGCCACACTGGTCAGAAATTCATGGGATTACTGAGAAGCGATAGCAAGTGGTGCACAGAAAAAAAAGAATTCAGAGATAGCATCAAGATTTTAGTGATTCATATGACCGGAGTCCGGCTCCCACCGTGACAGCATGATGGCGGTACATTTTGCGACATGCTCTGATTTATAGTTCATATTTTTGCCATTTCGGATGTATAGGTAACAAATGCGATGCACTATTTGAGAGTACTGGTCACGCACCCAACAGCAAATATTGTTAAAAATTGGGTGAGACTCGCCCTAAGCATCTGGCTTCCAACTTTGGATAGACATTTAAATTTATATACGCACTCCCCGACCCGCTTCCCCCTGTTATACGCACTCCACTGACCCCCCTGCTATACGCACTCCACTAACAACCCCTGTTATATGCATTCTGATTGACTAAGTCCCCCTAAAGGTGGCACGGGCATGAATAGCCCGTAAATGGAGGCCATTTGGAGCCATTGCCAGTATCAATAGCTGTTACTGGAGATCTGTGGATGGATGGGATCTTCATGGTCGCTCGCAGTTTATGGCCCGCAGGACGCCTAGTCGCCAGGATGCAGTTTAATGTGTAAAGCGACGCTTTATATCTGAACAAAACAACGTTGGTAGTTTGGTACCATCAGGATCGTCCTCCTTTTCGAGGAATTGCATTTGTCCGTCCGGGAATTTGCGGTGGAATTCTGGGTCGCGGTATTCTTTTTTTAGTATTGTGAGATCAGTGTAAGAGTTCATGGCGTGGGCGTGGACATACGTGGGGTGCGGGTATTTGTTCTGGTTATTTTGTTACATCTGTGGGCCAATTTTCGTCTGGTGTGTGCGTTGCCATTCCGCTGGGCGGATGAACAGCATATGGCAAGTACTTTTGTTTACGTTGTCCTCGTCTTCGTCGTCGGTCGCAAGGCCGTTCTCGTCGACGTCGGTGGCGGCTCTGGAGAGCCTCCTGGTGTCGGTTGTGGGAGTTTTGGGTGATCCGTTGTCGTCTTTGGAGGTGGCGTCTTCGTTGGCAGGGGTAGCCAGGGTGGATGGCGTTCCTGTTACCGGATTGGTTGAGGTCCTGGTGCGGGGTCGGACGCCGGGCCGGCCGCAGGTGGAGCATATGCACCCCACTGACACCCCCTGCTATACACACCCCTCTAACACCCCCTCCCCAGCTGCTGGACTCAATTTGCTACCTTATTGGGTTGTTATTATTCAATTAATTTTTGGCTGAAGAAGAATGGCTCAGAACACAATCGATTATCATGGACTGGCTGAATTACCTGTTCATATTGGATTACTATGCGATTCAGCGGATTTTCAACAAAACAGATTAACTAGGAGAGATTATCGATAGAAAAAGTGGATTACCGAAGGTAAGAGCGAGAATTACCGATGATAATGACGACTATAGACGGTAATGGTGGGATAACTGACGGAAATGGCGGAATATTTATAAACTCATCTGATTATCATACATGAAACAAGCAGATTATAGATGGACAAAGCTGGTTTCCGTTGGTCACATTGAATTCCCATTGGATTCAGTGAACTGCCGTTGAACTCACTGGATTGAACACGTTGAACTATAACTGGACACGAAAAGGGTTAAAGTATAAGACACAGATTATCACATAACACACAAGTCAGTGGACACAACGTTAAACCGGACACTACGTTAAACCGGACATTACGTTAAACCGGACATTACGTTAAACAGTTAAACCGGACACTACTTTATTGAACGCCGACCTGTATGAAGGGAGACCGTCGCTCTGCCGTCCAACCCTAATAAAGTCATGGTTTTATAATCTACAAAACTGATTTACTAATCAATTTCATACGCACATAATTTCAAAGGGGGGGCGAGTATACTTTATTCACCGTTCACATCGCCGGTAATATATATATATATATATATATATGTATTTAAGTTACGGAATTTAGCAATCTATTTACAAGAAAGTACAATGGGTTTGCGAGATGACATAATATTGGTATTTTTACATTCTTACAAAGCCAATAACACGCATTGCGTTTCGGGCAGTCGTTTGTTGTGTGTTGTCTGAAGACAGAGTTTGTTATAGTTCTGATAGCAGATTTTTGCTGAATAACAATAGGCTTGAGGTAATTTGCAGTGGTTAAACCCCATATTAATGGAACTATACGATCTATTTTTCTTAGTGCTACTGTGATTTTCACTGGTCGGGTGAGGGCGCTGGATGTGGCCTAAATCAATAAAACAGAACAATAAGGGGGTAGAAATAGCCTAAGCTACTCTATCCCTTTGAGATGTATTTTTTTTCTTGTCTCAATAAACATACTTGAACTAGAAGAACTCCCGAAATCCTCTCCAGGAAAGCTCCAGGTATGGTATGTCTTGAAGTTATAGTCGATTTTAGTTATAGACTGTTCAGGAGTAAAGTGTTTTTGTCGGTTGCTAAAGATTACTCCCGTTTTCCATGTGTGAAGGATAGGCTTTCTTAACCTGTGTGAGAGGTAGGCTTTCTGAACCTGTGTGAGAGATAGGCTTTTTTAACCTGTGTGAGTCCACCTCTGGCAATGATTTTTCTTAAATGCACATTAATGACACTATGTAAAAGACACATCGAACACTTTATGTAGTATACATAAATCTGTGTATGTATGTATTTACGTATAGTAGCTTAGCCTAGCATTTTAAAAGCACTACAATCACTTTCTGTGGTTGATTGTTCAATAAATCCCAGAACTGTATGTTTGACAAATCTCTCACCCTGTCCTCAGAAGAAAATGTATATATTCTGGTTAGCATTGTAAATGTGTGGCCACGTCTGTGGTAGAAAATAATAATAATAAAAAAAATATTCTTCTCCAATCCGTCATATATATTTTGTTTTGCTGAAAAAAACTGAATTGTGTCAGTTTTTTGGGAGGGAAAAAGGAGAAAATATTTTATACTGATGGTTAAAAAAAATGGTGATTCGAATAGGTTCCATTTATTTTATCTATACCTTTGTAACTCTCTCTCTTTTTAAATAATAATGGAGATTTGGTCATGCGTGCGCACGCACGCACGCACGCATTCATTCACACCGAGCTCTGTTTTAATGCAAAGAAAGAACCATTCCTGGATACCAAAGCACCTGGACTCGACAGAGATCCAGTTAAACAAATTCAACCCAAAACAAACTGGAAAGTGCTGTAACACAGACAGGGAGACACAGATGAAAGCTATCCATTTCATTATGTACGAGTTAATTTTTTTTAAATTTGAGTTAAAACTAACGTAGATATATGACCGAACCTAACCAACCCTACCTAACCTAACCTGTTGTAGGTTTCATGTTATTCGTAGTTTCCATGAGATGGGTTAGTGTATTGTTTCCTTGTAATATATGTTGTGTATAATTTTGTTTTGTTGTGGCATTTTGGTGCCTTGTCTTTTATGTTTATTAATGTAATTTTGTTCTGTACCAATAAAAAATAAAGCAACCACGTTCACACCTGTAGACCCCACCGACAGCAACGTTCTTACATGTGGAGTCTTACAACAAAATAGATATAGCCAGCAAAATTGACAGTAGCCATTGGTGTAACAAAAACACACACACATATATATATATATATATATATATATATATATATATATATATATATATATATATATATATATATATATATATATATATATATATATATATATATATATATATGTCGTACCTAATAGCCAGAACGCATTTCTCGGCCTACTATGCAAGGCCAGATTTGCCTAATAAGCCAAGTTTTTCTGAATGAATATATTTTCTCTAATTTTTTTCTTATGAAATGATAAAGCTACCCATTTCATTATGTATGAGGTCAATTTTTTTTTATTGGAGTTAAAATTAACGTAGATATGTGACCGAACCTAACCAACCCTACCTAACCTAACCTATACTATCTTTCAACCCGTTCTCGCAAATTTAATAAGTCAATATTGACTTATTAAATATGTGCATAGGTGACATACTTAACATAATAGTTTCCCTTGAAAAGCTTCATAGAAAACACCGACCTTATCTAACCTACTTAGTATGTTAAGATAAGCATCTTATTGCTTCGTAATTACAATTATTACCTAACCTATAATAGGTATAGGTTAAGTAATAATTGTAATTACGAAGCAATAAGATGCTTATCTTAAGATACTAACAAGGTTAGGTAAGGTCGGTGTTTTCTATGAATCTTTTTAAGGGTATCTGTTATGTTTAGTATATCACCTATGCACGTAGTTAATAAGTCAATATTGACTTTACGAATTTGCGAGAACGGGTTGCAACCTTTATAGGTTAGGTTAGGTTAGGTAGCCGAAAAAGTTAGGTTAGGTTAGGTTAGGTAGTCGAATAACAATTAATTCATGAAAACTTGGCTTATTAGGCAAATTGGGCCTTGCATAATAGGCTGAGAAGTGCGTTCTGGCTACTAGGTACGACATATATATATATATATATATATATATATATATATATATATATATATATATATATATATATATATATATATATATATTTTATATATATATATATATATATATATATATATATATATATATTATATATATATATATATTATATATATATATATATATATATATATATATATATATATATATATATATATATATATATATATATATATATATATATATATATATATATATATATATATATATATATCACTCGCCCTGCACTGTTAATCTCAGTTAAAACTGCGTGTATATGACAACGGCAGACATTGGGTTCATCACACTCATAAAGGGTTCATATTATGTTAGAATACCATACAGTATATTAGTTCCATGCAACCCTTGTAATATTTAGTCCATAGATCTGCGGTTGAGGAAACACTGTCCTAGACGACCCAAGGACCACCTGTCCCACTGGGTGTTGGGGCGTGTGTGGGAAGACTGTGCTAAGCCACTGAGTGTCACTTACGGGTCCATAATGGTCACTTTGCCTCGTTCTCACCGGCAGTTAGGGTCTGTTGTGCCACAATAAATATACTAACTACTAATACGATGTTAACTTTAGGGAAACAAAGAGTGTTAGAGGATTACGAGTGAGTGTGTAAATACTGGGGTAAAGAAGGGGTGTATTATGAGAGGCAGCGACCATGAGGAGGGTGTGAGGGAGGTGTTGAGGCGGGTAGGTGGGGCCCAGCTCCTCACTCTCCTCCTCGCCTTCACTCCAGTAGCATCGTCTCTCCTCGTCTTGCAAGGTATTAAGTTAATGGTCTTGACTTCTTGTTTATAGTATAATGTTGTAGTTATTTAGGTAATTTATCAGAGTTAAGTGTTATCTTGCCCCTTATTTGTTCGAAATTGTGATGGTTCTGTTTAGCGTGTAATATTTATTAACTAACACTTAAACTTTATATTCAAAGTGGTACGTGCAGCCTTGAAACGCCATACTCTATAGTTTTTAATCATTACTTAAACTGGTCTTTTTCGCAGCAGTTTCCTTGTTGTAGTAATTAGGGACACTTTACTACTTAAATCCATACTAAGAATTTTAAGCTTGCTAAAGTGGTTGGTGACTTAATAGTTCTAAAAGAGAGGTGGGGGGGCTATTTTTAACCGTAGTCTAGGAAATTTTGACCCCCCCCCCCCCCTTCTCACCGTCTTAAAATAACAACTTGGTTCAGTGAGGAATTTAATTGACTGTAGTCTGGCTTCCCATATTTGAAGCATTTGTCAATTAAATGTAACTACTAGAATGCTACCAGAAACGGTATCTCTTTCCTTCAAAGGAAGATTCCTTGCCTTAAAATTTTACATTGTATTAATGTATTGTTGGATAGCTCATAGGTATAATACCATGACCTAACCCTCCTAGTGTTTGCTCCTGAAACTAGTGACTTTTACTACTTAGAGCTGTAATCTTAATACTGATGATGGATATATAAATGCCTGAACAATACTGTTCCCTAGATATTAGTAGACCAAGAATTTGACTGGTAAAAAGTAATTGCGATAAATCTAATAATCGGTGACTGGGAACTATTACTTTCCTAGATATAATACCAAACAGTCTGTACTCCGGCCATGAAAGGGCTATAGTTGTAATCTTGTCACTTCATTTCTGAAGATTGCCATGTCATAGTCTATCTACTAAACAATTTAATACTTACTAAAAAAAACTCTCTTCCTTCCCTTTTTTTTTTTTTTTTTTTTTTTTTTTTTTCTTCTCTTCCCACTAGTTTAAGTAATCCTTAAGATTTAACGCACCTAAAGCCTTAAGTTTCAGCTGTCATAATCTGACTTCTATAACTTTTGTTCGAAACGGGTCTATTCGGTTGTTTAACAAATCTATATATTGCAGATGCGGTGTTCTATTACAATATTGGTGGCCTCTATCTTCTATGTGGCCGGTGTGACGAGCCAGTACCAACCATTACAGGCATAGTTAACCTCTCGCTGTTGTAAACTAAACATTTTATTTTGTAAATTGTTAATTAAATACTTATAGTGCCGCTATAAGTTGTGCTTTTCAAAGTAACTTGACTATAATTTAAATGGTAATGTAATTGTTTTTTTTTTTTTCATTTTAACTTTGCAGACCGTGGGTGTCCCGAAGTCCTCGAGTACTTCACCTACTTTTGACGGCATTCCCAGGGACACTAGTCGACCACTTCCTGGATTAATTGAAGCAATCGGGAGCCTGCCGAGTAGCGCTCAACCTATCGCAGCTAAAGACGCCTTTATCCTCCAGGGCCCTGGCAGCGGCCTCTTGCCTGACGCAGGCCAGCACAGGGGAAGCTTTGCTGAGGGACATTATTTTCCCCAAGACTTTGGCAGTGATGTAGCTCCCGGTCCTAATGTCGGCCAGGGTGTCTTTGGTCCCGGTCCTAATGTCGGCCAGGGTGTCTTTGGTCCCGGTCCTAATGTCGGCCAGGGTGTCTTTGGTGGTCCCGGTCCTAATGTTGGCCAGGGTGTCTTTGGTGGTCCCGGTCCTAATGTCGGCCAGGGTGTCTTTGGTGGTCCCGGTCCTAATGTCGGCCAGGGTGTCTTTGGTGGTCCCGGTCCTAATGTCGGCCAGGGTGTCTTTGGTGGTCCCGGTCCTAATGTCGGCCAGGGTGTCTTTGGTGGTCCCGGTCCTAATGTCGGCCAGGATGTCTTCGCTGGTCCCGCTACCATATTCAGCGGTGGCAGGTTGGACCAGGTGACCGTCCCGCGGGTTGTAGTGGGCAGCACTGGACCTTCTGGAAGTATTGTCAGACCGGTTGGCGTCCCTCAGGTCAGGAGGGTGGACGATGTCTTCCACCCCACTGTCACCCAAGTTGTCACCATCGACCGTTGCGTCACTGTCACCGACCAAGCCTTCAACAGCGTGGCGGTAACCTTAACGTCCTTCAGCGTGCAGACTGTCACCGTCGGAACACGCTCGGTAAGTTTACAGTAACAGTGCCATATTAATACAATAACGCATGCATCATCTTCCTGCTTATAACCTTCTCTTCTACACCACAGGTGCTACACACTCCCGTTGATGACCGGGTCGCTCTCCAGACTTCTGTCTTTGTCCGGCCAACGTCAGTAACGTTAACGGAAGTGAAGTCTGACTTCAGGATCGTGACGGAAACGTCACTAAGTTACGTGACCCTCGCTCACACGTCCTACATAATCAGCCAGTACACCTACACCACTCCGGCCACCCAGGTGTAAGTATAGAATACACTGTGTGTGTGTGTGTGTGTGGCATTTGGTGTGGGGGGGGGGGTGTTGGTAACATTACCTCGTGTTAATGACTTATATTCTGTCTTGCAGGTTGACGTACACGGCGACGGTGGTACACACGAATATTAACACCAAGAGCACTACCTTCACCAACTACCGGACAGTGACGGACACTGTGTACATTAACAGCGGCTACGGCTACCGTCCTCAATAAATGACCCTTAATCTTAAGACAATAACTCTTGCAGTGTTGTAAAAAATATCTAGTAAACTTAAGAGATAAATATTTTCTTTAAACCAAAACTTGTTAATCTAAAGTTAATGTAGTTAAACTAGTTGATAGTAGTTAGAGGATGGTCCACTACGGGCTCACCATAGCCCGTGCTACTTGGAACTTTTAAGAGTAGCTGAATCTAGAACAAGAGTTCGACAAAATGGAAAATTTGCCTTGGCAAGTTTTAACATCATTTCTCACTTGTATAAGCTTGGTCTTCTAGAAACCGAAGATTGTTTTGGTAGCCACTACATAAGGCTAGTAAGGCAAAACCAGGCACCGTAGAACTATCTTAAATGGTGCTCTTGAAAGTTGTGATCATGCCTGTCACAAATGTTCCGGCCAGTTACAGAAAAATTGGAAGTGAGACTAAGTTAATTTGTCCCACTGTGCAGCCCGTCCTCCTGAACAAAGCCTAAAGTAAATTTCATGGGGTCTCGGTTTATGAATGGTAAATTAGTTACAAAGACCCGCAACTGACTATGCAAGCTGTCCTCGGACAAAATCTATTACCACCCAGCTGTCGACCCAGAGAGATGCTTCATAAATTTTTTAACATGCTGTTCATTCCAAATGGGAAAATCTCTAATATAAATTAATATCTCGGCATACTGTGTCATATTTTATTATTAAAGGCATTGGTTAGGTGGTTTAGGTCCTATGGGCGAAGCATTTTCAGCGTAATTTCGAAAAAGTCGTCAGCGAAGTACTTGTTCCGGAAGTGTTAAGCCATGTACAGTTTTTGCATTCATAAACGGCTACATGGCTTTCCTGGCTTGTTGCCTTCTTTGATAATTACTTTATTCATAAACGCGGTTTGGCGGGTGCATGGACTTTGGCCTTTGAGGACGGACTCTTATTACGTCCTTAAAGCTTCCAGACCAAGTACTTTGCTGACTCCTTTTGTTAGAAGCACAACAAAATGATGTAAATGCTAAACCAACGTACTAAAGTTGGAAAATAATCTGAAAAGGAACCTAACCAGTGCATGAGGATCTCTTAACTTGAGAATTCTTAATTAAGAAGAACGGCATGTTAAACTTAGAATGCGGTGTTTAGGGTGGACCGCTGGATGCAGTTGGTGTTAACGGGTTGCACCGAAGTGGTCACGAGTCTTAGAACTACTGCGGGGAAGGCGTGATGATGGGGAAAACATTTATTGGTTACACTTTCCATTTTTAATTAAGTGTGAAAAGACTAGAGGGTGAAACACTTTAGTCTCTCAAAGTGCAAACTGCAAGAGATGTTTGCTTTAAATCAAATTGGTTCTCTATTCCTTTGCTTTGCAAAGGTCTTGGGGTACTCGGCTAGTTGTTTGCAGGGGTTTAGCTTTGGCTCTTTGGTCGTGCCTCTAAGACTGTCGGCAGACTATTTTACAGATTCTAGAGCCTATTGGGCTCTTGTCAACTCTACACTTGAAAGTGTGTAGTCTGTCTCTACATCAGTCGAATACATTCCATTTTAACGAGACGCTGAAAAAATTTCTAATGTAGCTCATTTGGGTACAAGGTTTCAACTAGTGTCGCCTGGTTAATGTTAAAACCATGCTAGGTTTTTGTCTACTGTCAATTCCTAAGAATTTTGTAGGTGATATCTCGCTTTAAAATAGTTTTCCAGGGACTTTAGCTCCTGTAGCCTTTCCTTGTACCTCTCGGTTCTGGGACTAGTCTCTTGGCATACCTCAATCTTATGTTTGTCTTGTGTTTAACCATGTATGGACTCCAGGCTGGAGCTGCATACTCAGACCAATCCTTGAGTGGTACGAGAGGTTCTGAATGTCTCATTCTCAAACCACTTACGTTGGCCAATCTAGCATAACCCGCTGATGTATTTCTGATGTGGGCTCCTGGGGATAGGTTTAGTGTGATACAGGGGGTAACATTTGACTTCCTTTGACTGACTTCTTACAGGTGAATATCGGGTAGTCTAGCTGGTTCGCCTCGTTATTGTAGGTCCCTTGACATGTTGGGTCAGTTTCTTGCTGCCACGTCAGTTTAGCTCGCCATGTATCTGCACCTCATTGTTCTCCATTCGCAGTTTAATTCCGTAGTTGTAGTCGCCCATAATTAAGTCTGGATCCATTCCTGCAGGCAACTGAAGCTGCTCTTGTGTAAATAGTTGCCATGTTTCTATCGGACTCTGGGTCTTCTGTCTTTTAATGGAGGGTTGTGACAATGGGTGGACCTAAAACAATAGTAGCATAGTTAAGTACTCCCCTTACCACTTTGTTTACTATATAGTAGTCCTGCACAAACACTGCATGCCTAAATGCCTAAATTTAGTTTCCAAGCCCTTTACATCTTGGTTTACTTCCTGCACCCTATCGGCCAGTTCACTTTATTAGTAATACCATTGATGTTAGAGTACATTACCTTGAAGCTCGCTTTCCTATATCCATTATCTCCCTCCCCACTGGTGTACTAAGCTGTTCCATGGGCAGGGGTATTTGGGTATGCTCTATGGTGCCTTCCTGGAACTGGAACCTTGTTCCCTAATGCCTACCACGACTACAGCTCTCTTTTTTTCCTTTCCATTAGCTTCCTGTGAAGTTACTTTCATTGCAACTTCCTTGACCGTGGACATGGCTTCTGGACTGTTCCTCAGCATTTCACCAAAGGTTACCCCACCATTGTAGAGGTCCCCACCATTGCTATATTACCTGCTACCTGCGGGGTTGATGGCCAGAAGTTGTTGTATTTCCTCCTGATCTGTTCCATCTGTAGTTTAAGGTTTTCCCTCATGACTGTTGATTCCCCACTGATTTCCCTCCATACACGAGCGATCTCCAGTGGAAAAAGTCATGTCCCTCTCCTCCACTTGTGTTTTATTATCCTACCATCATGATCCTTTTTCTGATATGTAGGGTTAGTGGTGGACTTCAAGGGGTCAGGGAGAGGGAGAGGATATAATGTAGAGATGAAGGGAGACGAGAAGAGATGGGGGAAGGAAGATAAGTTGATGCAGGAGGGGAGGGAGGAGTCGGGGACAGCTAGAGAAGAGTTGGTGGAAGAGGGAAGAGAGAGAAATTGAGTGGGGGGGGGGGAGGACAAAGGGAGGAAGATGTATAAATGAGGAGTTGGGGGACAAGTGGAGAAGAGCTGTGGAGATTGTGGTGTGCGGGCAAGTTCCGTGCAGGTGCACCTAAGTGCAAGTGCACTTGGGTGCAAGTTTGGTGTATTTTAGTGCAAATTTGATGCAGGTAGACTTGCGTGCAAGTTCGGTGCAGGTGCACTTGAGGACAAGTGCACTTGGGTGCAAGTTCGGTGCAGGTGCACTTGAGGACAAGTGCACTTGGGTGCAAGTTCGGTGCAGGTGCACTTGAGGACAAGTGCACTTGGGTGCAAGTTCGGTGCAGGTGCACTTGAGGACAAGTGCACTTGGGTGCAAGTTCGGTGCAGGTGCACTTGAATGCAAGTTTGGTGCAGGTGCACTTGAGGACAAGTGCACTTGGGTGCAAGTTCGGTGCAGGTGCACTTGAGGACAAGTGCACTTGGGTGCAAGTGCACTTGAGGACAAGCGCACTTGGGTGCAAGTTCGGTGCAGGTGCACTTGAATGCAAGTTTGGTGCAGGTGCACCTAAGTGCCAGTGCACTTGGGTGCAAGTTCGGTGCAGGTGCACCTAAGTGCCAGTGCACTTGGGTGCAAGTTCGGTGCAGGTGCACCTAAGTGCCAGTGCACTTGGGTGCAAGTTCGGTGCAGGTGCACCTAAGTGCAAGTGCACTTGGGTGCAAGTTCGGTGCAGGTGCACTTGAGGACAAGTGCACTTGCGTGCAAGTTCGGTGCAGGTGCACTTGGGTGCAAGTTCGGTGCAGGTGCACTTGAATGCAAGTTTGGTGTACTTTAGTGCAAATTTGATGCAGGTACACTTGAATGCAAGTTCGGTGCAGGTGCACCTAAGTGCCAGTGCACTTAGGTGCAAGTTCGGTGCAGGTGCACTTGAGTTGAGAGAGAGTACGGATGGTCACTAGCCGGCCCTTCAGTGTTACCAAACTGCCTATCTGGAATGAGCTGTGAATTTTTTTAATGTAGTTTTTAAAGTTATGCTAACTCTCCATACACCAGAGGACCTAGAAAGAGCTACCCATCAGTCAATCTTCACACTCAGCACAAACTAGTCTAGTAATAGAATGCTGGCGTTATGATGAGGTTGGTAGAAATCTTGCCCAGGTACTGCAGGTTTCCATGTAGTGGTTGCCGTCTTTCCTGTCGGTCCACCAAGTGTGGTCACGGCTGAATACTTTCACACGTTACCACACGATGATTATGGGTGCTCTAGTAGCACTTTTTCCAGGCACTCCATACCAAGTTATCAAATCAAGGCACCAAGCCGGGGAGGCTATATAGCACCATTAAACGTGCGGGATATTCAAAAGACGCTAAATATTACTAAGGATGCCAATACGAGTGCAAGTTCATACTTGTGAGACACTTATTCGCCTTATACACTTTTGTATAACATCAAAGGCATCCGATTCACCAAGGATACTATAAAGGGATAGGTGACCGCGAGGGACAGTCGGGAAGCAAGACCCACGAACATTCTGGAAGTCAGGACATTCAACAAGGATATGCACGACCGTAAGAAGGACAATACAATTTAGACAACAAGGATGAGGGCAGCACTCCATTAAGTGCCTGTGAGTTAAGTGGGTCTGGCCGATACATAACCTCACTAGAGCCGTTTCCCACCGCCGGTTACGGTGGTAGGAGGAAGGCCATGGGGGGGGGGAGGGGGGTAGAACACTTAAGAGTGCGCAGCTTGTTAAGAGTAACAAGACCAACGACCATGCCAATGGGCAAGGATTGAGGAATGAATAACTGGATAGAAGTCTGAATAAGAAATACCTTTACAGAAGATGGGACAGGTGCGGACAGCTTCCTTAGTGGCAGTGTCCGCACACTCATTTAAGGAAACCACCAATATGGCTGGGAACCCAGCAATATGGCTGGGAACCCAGCAATATGGCTGGGAACCCAGCAATATGGCTGGGAACCCAGCAATATGGCTGGGAACCCAGCAATATGGCTGGGAACCCAGCAATATGGCTGGGAACCCAGCAATATGGCTGGGAACCCAGCAAAACTCTGTCTTAAATCTGCTGGAGATAAACAGTCAATATTGAAGTTCGATGACCACTAGGATTATGACTAGAGCTATGAGAGCACTGCTTGAGTCAACTACAACAGGAAGAACTACAGTAAGAAAGCCGTTGACAAAAAGCAAACAAAATTGCATAAAGTTCAGCCGTGAAGATGCTAGTCTCTTGAGGAAGGCGACACATTGTTGTGTTTCCTGACTGCACCCGAGTAGCCTACACTCAGCAGACCTAGACCCATCTGTGACGACGGAGATGGAGCGAGAGTGTGAAGAAAAGTGAGAAAGGAAAAGGCGTTTCAGAACTGTAGGACGGAGTAATGACCTGCAAGGCTAAGGTTCTACAAAACCTAGGAAGACGGGACCCTCCATGAGGGCAAGTATTGAATGACACAAACATTCTCAATACGAACCGAGAGAGAAACGTGCAAGCGAGACAACCATACAGAAAGGGAACAGGGCCCACAAGAGGGGTAATGGTCAAAGTACGACATAAGCAAGAGTTTTAAAGGGGCCATGCAAAGTAGCGAGGACAATAGCGATCACTGCGATTCTGTAGAGAATGGATGCCGGTCTCAACATACAAACTCTGGATATGGTCGAACGAAAGGCACCACTTTCTCTCCGAAACAAAAACGGGCGTCCTACTGCGACAGTTTCTTTTAGGCTGCACGCTTACAGCAGTCTGCATTCCACCAGGAAATGCACTTTCGCATACCCGAGGGTAGAGCGAGGAACAGAGCAGAGGGCAGCTTAAACTCATGAAAGAGGACGGCTCAGAAGGGCAGATCAGAGAGGTCGGAAAGAGTAGCATGGAAAGAGTAGCATACAAAGTGAAGAGGTTCTAGTCAGCCCTGGCAAATTGCCACCTAGGGAAAGAGGGGAGAGCAAAAAGATGAGAAGGATGGGGGAAAAGTTCACTTATGTAGGTCATCAAGAACCCACCAGGCAAAGTCTAAATAAAAAGATAAGCAGAAAGAAAGATCAAGACAGTTAAGTGTGTGAGTGCGGGAGTCAACGTAAGTTATCTCACCAGAATTCAGAAGAGACAAGGATAAGACAAGGCAGCAGCCCCTGGTGTATGTCAGAACATCTCCCCAGAGGGTAATGCCAACAGTTAAATTCACCCAAAAGTAGCAGTCTCTGGCAAGGAGTCCAACAGGTGTTTAAGATCAGAAAGAGAAAGTGGGACATTCGGGGGAGAGAAATGGAACAGACTATACCATTTACTCTCAAATATATGGGCCGCAGAACACCGAAAGGGCGGCTGAAAAAGTAAGGACGAAGGAAATAAAGATGGATCAAGAGAGCAAAAGAAACACGGGCCCCAGCAAGAGCTGCAAACATGGGTGACATGGGGCAGAGGTAAAGCTAGCAAAGATGTCAGACAAGGGAGCGGGAGGATGGACCAGAGCAGGAGGCGGCCACGGAGATGGGCGGTCAAGGGATTTGGAGGCAGTTAGGACAAACAGGCGAGGGCACTGGAATAAGGGCATCAGCCAATAGCGGATCAAGGCTCAAGGAAACCTTCATATGAGCAACATAAGACCCCGCCACTGGAAAGGAGCAGAAGTAGGGATAGTGTCCGAGTCAGAAGGTGTGGAATACATCGAAGCCTTCTTACCTGATGGAGAGGAAGGGAGAGGAGCCAGGCTTATGCTTTTGATGGAGAGAGGGGCATACCATCAGCATATACTTTGTGACCACTTCTACAGTTTCAACGGGAGACATGAACACTGGGGAGGAGGATGGACAATGGCCTGAACAGACAGGCAGTGAGGACCAAGAGAGGAGAGGGCACAGGAGACGAAGACCAAGGAAGGAAGGAAACACCAAACAGACCCGGGAGGACCCTCTGGCCCAGAACGCAAAGGACCAGATAACGTGGTGTCTGGGATCCAAGGCCTCAAGACTGTTGCAAAACTGAGAAAGCGGGAGAGAAGGGGAACGCAACACTAACATTAGACGTGCCAGAAAGAGGTTAGACTGCAGACCTTGCGCCTAGCCTCAGGAAAATGCAAATAATTACTATGCTTCAAATTGAGGTTGGCTGCCTCAAATTTGTAATGCACGGTAGAAGGCAGGGTGGGCGTCACCACAATGATGCAGAGTTTGGGAAGAAGTGCACTCCATCTTGGCATGACCCGAGGTTCCACACAAGAGACAGATTTCACTTGTGCACCTTAAGGGACCATTCCCCGATCTCCAGCACCTGCTGCAGAGACAAGGAGAGGGGATGTATTCCTGAACGGAGCATCTGGCACCAGCGGGAAGGGACTTGCCATCAAAAACGTGACTTATCACAACGCGAAGAGGCTGATGGCAACGACCACGAGGGAGTCGAGTGAAGGTATCCACGTGGAGGACACGATGGCCTTGGGCCTCAAGGATATAATTAACATCCTCGTCGTAATCCAAGTTGCCTGCCACCAATCTGCCATGGTGCAGAAGAATTTTGCCAATTACAGGCATTCAACGCCCCGCAATCGCCACCTTATGAATCGTCAAGATCGTGTTCAGCAACAAAGGCAAAGTTTGACAATAAAAGCATCTCCTTGCTCGCAACGTCGGGTACCACAGCTCTACAGGTGAGAGAGTGCCTCCTCAAACACCGGGGTGTCAAACCGAAGATGTCCGAAAGAATAATCAAGAATGGCAAAAAGGTCAGCAGGAAATGAGAATTAGAAACACGATAGGAAGGGGAGAAAAATTAAAGATAAGGAAGAGGAAATGGCTTCTAACAAAATTAGTGAAGATGACAGCAGGAGGAAGACTTCAAAAGAACAGAAGACTGTCCCATGGAGCGTCACACTTCGGCAGCCGCCGACCAAGCCCCGTCTGTGGTGTAAAAAAAAAAAAAAAAAAAAAAAAAAAAAAAGCCCCCCCCCCCTCACCACAACAATGGGCTGGAAAGGGACCATAGAGTAAAGTCTAAACTAGCCACAATGCAGGTCTGAACATTCTTAGGGGGTTAAACCCGAGAGATTTTAATCTTAACCCGCTTTGCAAGCACATAGGGTTGGGTTTGTATCCTGGCCAGGGAGGATTGACTGGGTGCCAAGCCTTAACTGAAGCCTCTGTTCACTCAGTAGTGAATGGTTATCAGGTTAAATTATTCGACTGGTCGTATTCCAGGGAAAATTAGGATTAAGGACCTGTCCGAAATTCTATGCGTGCTTGTTTTACAAGCACGCAAGAACTTTCATATAAATAATAACCTATTGACCTGCCTGCCCTCTAGAGTAGTAAATGCTGAAGCAGTGCTACAATTTAAACACATCTATAAAGATTCTTTACTCTTTTAGTGAAAGAGGGGGGGGGGGTGAAGGAACAAATCAGGGGAAAGCACCAAGTCACGACTATAGCACATGGAAAGTGTCGGGATAAGGACTGGGGGAAGGAATGGTGCCCAACCACTTTAACGGTCGGGAATTTAACGTCGACCTGCATCAAGGGAGACCGTAGCTCTACCGTCCAGTAAGAAGTATCGAGCCGCCGGCTTCCTGTCCTTGTCGAGGCCAGGAGAGAAACCAAGATATATTAGACCGTTTAGCATGTTAGAAAACTTGCTTTCAGGTAAATAAAAATAAAAGTATTTAATGCATTTTATTTTTCCAGCTACACATTTAGGAATTATCAAAATGCTCAAATTAAAATTACAAGACTAATGCCAGTCGGTACTTATTTAGGCCGGTAACTGCTGTTAACATCACTGCGGTAGTTTGTGACGGTAGTTCTATGGGTGTTAATATTTGTGAGTACCACCGTCGCTGTACACTTCAATAAGACATTAACAGCGAAGTAATAGTAAATTACATCACCCAAGCACAAGTATTTGGTACTTACACCTGGGTGACCGTGGTGATGTACTGGATAATTACGTGTGGCCGAGGACGACTGCCACGCTGTTGATGGTCTGGACGGTGACCGATTCAACTGTCTGACAACTTTGGTGACATTGGGGGAGGTTGAAGATATCGTCCACCCTCCAGACATAAGGGAGGCCAACAGGTCAGACAAAGCTTCCAGCAGGTCAGTGCTGCCCACGGGATGGTCCCATGGCCCAACTTGCCACAGTCTATTATAGTATCTGGACCACCGAATATTTTGTTAGGACCTGGACCACCAGGAACACCCTGGCCAACGAATGCTTCAGGTGCAAGCTCACCACGCAAGTCTTGGGGCAAGAAACTTCCAGGAACAATGTTTCATCGGCGCTGCTCAGAGCTCAAGAGTCGGGGCCCTGTCAGGACCTTTCAGGGTGAAGGCGTCGCTACTACAGCGTAGTAGTGTTTAATTCAGGTAGTGGGCGACCCGCATCTGAAAACTGTTGCCAAGAGCAACCGACACATCCAAGTTCTGAAAACCAGGAGCCTGCAAAGACAGATTTAGTTGAACTTTTAAACATTAAAATCATTAATACATTTTAGCCAATATGTACTTCAAAATATAAGAAGCAGCAATATTGTCAGATTTGAACTAAAATATCTAAGGACTGGATGTCAAACCCCATACCTGCAGAAACTGGCTAGTCATTCCAGCTAGGTGGGACACCAAGGTCATTAATAAAGACCGTAGACACTGCATCTGCAATAAGTAGGTAAAGATTAAAACCTTTGTATAGCCCGTCATACTAACAAGTATGCACAAATAGAAATATGACCTAACGAAATGACATTTAAAAAGACAAATAACTATTAGTGACAAGATTCTATTTATATGAAATTACCATAGAGCATTACAGATGAAAAAATTTATAAATTTGGTTTATGTAAATTTAGAAGCTCGTGAAGTTGGAAAGATACGGCCATTAAAATAGTAACGAGGCTAGTACAGTTTTGGGTACAAAGCAGTTACCAAATTATGATTATTATAAAAGTTTAGGATCGATATTTCAATATAATACCAAGTCCCAGGGAGAGTCTAGTCGCTTTAGTTACACGACGGCGTCTTTAAATGTTACGTGTGATAATTGGCAAACTACCTGGTTTCAGACACGTTGAAGTTTATCAGGCTTGTAACCTTTAGTAATTGGTACATTGTTATAGGAAATGTTATTTCCAATTGATTAAATATTAGTCGTGATGTTAGTCTTAAAGAATTAAAAGTATTCCTTTCACAGGAGGATGTCAACAATTATTTAAAACTAGCTTTTTTTACCCCCCCACACAATTTATTATTTTTTTTAAAATGCCTCAAGACAGACTAGCTACTCAAACTAAGCAAGAGTACTGGCATTTTTTACTAAAGTCATTTTGCGTTCACGTCATTATTGCCCTTCCGTTTTAAGTAACCGCCCACTGAAATAGTCATGGGGTCATTGTTCTACACAATTATATTTTCCACACAAATTTGAAAAAAGTTAAAGTAAAGTTTGAAACTGTCAATCTTATAACCCATGTTGGCACCATACAAGGTTTAATCTGATTGTGAAAGAAATGTTTCACAGTTATGTCGGCATGATCCCCACCCCAATTTGACAAAATCAAGTTTCTACATTTGAAAAATATTCCCCCCCCCCCACAAACTATTAGATTTAGTTAAACTACCAATTCGCTAGCAAGGTACTCTTCAAAATATTACCTATTAAGAAGTTAAGGTTAACACTAAGTTAATATCCAGTGGGTCTCGCTGCAAACTTTTAAATCATAACGGTTAACAATTTAAATCACAACGGCTCTCAAGACACCTACCCAGATCTAAAACTACGACTAGCACTTTAAGCCAACATTAAAACACACATTACCGTAATATATAAAGAGAAGCAGCCAGACGATGTTACTGGAGTGAAGGTGAGGAGGAGAGTGAGGAGCTGGGCCCCACCTGCCCGCCTCAACACCTCCCTCACACCCTCCTCATGGTCGCTGCCTCTCATAATACACCCCTTCTTTACCCCAGTATTTACACACTCACTCGTAATCCTCTAACACTGTTTCCCTAAAGTTAACATTGTATTAGTAGTTAGTATATTTATTGTGGCACAACAGACCCTAACTGCCGGTGAGAACGAGGCAAAGTGACCATTATGGACCCGTAAGTGACACTCAGTGGCTTAGCACAGTCTTCCCACACACGCCCCAACACCCAGTGGGACAGGTGGTCCTTGGGTCGTCTAGAGTTGCCCTCAGCCTCGAGTTCTTATTCTTTCAGTAAATAATCTTACGTTTATCTGGCCGGAGCCGCTTGGGGCAACTCTGCGAAGCTAGTCCCTTTAAGCGAAATAAAATTGGATATGTACGACGTGTCAGAGATACAACCTATAGTTACTATAGATAAACTACAAAATAAACACTGTTACACCGAAAAAAAGTTACATTGTCACTTTTATAGCGGGACTAGGAAAAAAGGCAACATTCAAACCTATTTTTTCCAATGCCACATCTATACCAAGTAATAATCACGAGGCGTCAACCTTTGAAGACTATACCTCTTGATAGTCAAAAGGCACACATTATCACTTAGGATGACAATACGAGAGCAACACGGTATAAAGCGAGAGCCATCAAAGGTAATGGATATACCTAGGATATACTAATGGAGAAAAAAAAAAGTTTATTTCTCCTACATAGGAGAAAAAAAAAGCATCCCGGAAGAATATTATTAAAGTAAGATGCAAGACCATCAAAGACTCAGGACAACAAGGACGTGGACGACTCTCTGAAGGAAAATGCAATTCGGCCATTAAGGAGCAGGGCGTTCCGTTAGGTGTCCACGAGTTGTGAT
Organism: Procambarus clarkii; assembly: GCF_040958095.1. Taxonomy (NCBI): domain Eukaryota; kingdom Metazoa; phylum Arthropoda; class Malacostraca; order Decapoda; family Cambaridae; genus Procambarus; species Procambarus clarkii. The sequence goes on along the minus strand of NC_091237.1, from coordinate 15,381,183 downwards.
GAGAAATAAAGAGAAAAGAAAAAGAGGGGGGGGGGGGGAGGAGGAGGAGAGGGGGAGATCCCCCACATACAGCTCACCTTCAAGAGACGAGCCTGGAACTGTATACCAAAAGTGAGGTAAAATACTCTGAAGCGCTTGCTGTTGTTATAGATTCAGCTACTCGGAACAAGTTGCAAGTAGTACGGGCTATGGCGAGCCCGTAGCTTACCTGGCACAGGAGCAGTGCTGTGTGTATAGTGAAGCGCTTGTCGTCTCGTGGTCCCTTGTATACCCAGCAGCCAACCAAACTCGGCCGCTGATTGGTTGACATCTCCCTAACACTCACCCCATTGGTTAACATTTTGCAAGTGTCAATTAACAATGGCCAACAGCCACTCCTTCACTTCCCCAGACACGAACGAGTCTCTAATAAACCAGTAATGATCCCAACCTTAAATGCTTGAAGTTGTTAATTTCAAAATGTAATTCACAAGCCAAATACAACATTCTGTTGTAAATGTTGCAACAGAACAACAGGTACAACAGAGCAACATTTGCAATATAATCGGCAGTGAAGTAATACTCGTCCGTCAGTCAAGAACTGTTAATGGCCGCTCCACAACTACAATATACAATATATACAATAACAGACTAACAAACACAACAACAACCAAAGTTCCTGACACAACACTGGATGACGTTAAATATTTGCTTTCAATGGACTTAAGATATTGCTCGTTAATGACAAATTAAGCGAGTTTAACTTATTGAAGTGTAAACATTTATGCTTTATAATAACTATTAACGTCCAGGATGACATTGTTCAGAATATTATTCTGCACAAGTGTCGTCCTCGACGATCACCACGTGACGCCGGACAGGTCCTCGGCGCTCCTCTCGTCTTCAGAACAAGACTTCCCGTCACCTTCCTCGCTCTTCCTGTCTCCGTCTCCCCCAAGGTACTCCTCGAGCACCTGGAGTATAAGTCTCAAGACGAGTCTTATAGGACGTCAGGCGGTTCCCAGCTCCTCCCTCCACGCTCCAGCCTCTTCAGTTCTGCCTGTTGGATCTGTATGTTTACCTTGAGATTTATAAGCTTATAACTGTCTTATCGTAACCTCCGCCTGAGACGACCACAGCCAGACAGTAAGGAAGGCAACGATGACCGTCTCGGGGCACTAAAGAACATCTACAACGACGGGATAACACAACACAACATTGCCTCTCACCACGTCAAGTCTGTCACGTGACACTAGAGCCTCTGATGTTGATGCCTCTCGTCGGTCTTGCCTCTCGTCGGTCTTGCCTCTCAAGTCTTCCTACTTGGGAACCTGTACACTGAACACTGCTGCCTTCAAATTTGACCAAACAGACTACAGTATTCTGGTGTCCACGGCTATGGGACGGGTACTATGGGACGTGAGAAAGGGTTGGTGCCTGGTGAAAGCTAATAACTGTAAATGTGCCACAGGGAAACTCTCAACATCATAGGAACTGGTTGGAACATAGGTGTTACCTAGCAGTAAAATAGGTACCTGGGTGTTAGTCAGCTGTCACGGGCTGCTTCCTGGGGGTGGAGGCCTGGTCGAGGACTGGGCCGCGGGGACACTAAAGCCCCGAAATCACCTCAAGATAACCTCAAGATAGGTTGCAGCATAGGAACTATGAGCATTATATGACACAAGTACCATGGTATCCTGAGGGCAGGTTGCTTGACAACCCCCAGAGGTTGATATGGGGTGAGGGGCTTGACAACCCTCCAGAGGGTATGGGGGGGCCTTGACAACCCTCCAGAGGGTATGGGGGGCCTTGACAACCCTCCAGAGGGTATGGGGGGCCTTGACAACCCCCAGAGGTTGATATGGGGTGAGGGGCTTGACAACCCTCCAGAGGGTATGGGGGGCCTTGACAACCCTCCAGAGGGTATGGGGAGCCTTGACAACCCTCCAGAGGGTATGGGGGGGCCTTGACAACCCTCCAGAGGGTATGGGGGGCCTTGACAACCCTCCAGAGGGTATGGGGGGCCTTGACAACCCTCCAGAGGGTATGGGGGGCCTTGACAACCCTCCAGAGGGTATGGGGGGCCTTGACAACCCTCCAGAGGGTATGGGGGGCCTTGACAACCCTCCAGAGGGTATGGGGGGGCCTTGACAACCCTCCAGAGGGTATGGGGGGAGGGTTGACAAACCTCTCACCCACGTTCTACAAATACAAATAATCGCCAACAGAACCTAAACACCTACTAACCTACGCCTAACTCTACATATAATTTTTATGTATAAAAATATTAATTTATATATAACACACATTTTTAATACACAGTATGTTAATATTGATGAATGTGTCCCGTCCGTTGCTTTAAACAGCCTAGTGTGAGGACGGGTTGCCATCCACTGGCCGAACCCAAAGACGCATTCACCAATTTTAAAATTGATTATTGTAAACTAATATTTTCAAATGTTAATTATTAATAAATTTTGTTGTATATTTAGCAACCCGTTCTCACACAAGACAGCACATATATGACTTAATGCTTAAAGTCAATATGTTGAATGTGATTTAGTACATATGTGATATATTACCAGTTACCTTTTTTACCAAGGCCCAAACTCTTCCTCACGTACCAATTTACGTCTCACAGTACCCGTCCATCAACGTAGATAGCAGAATAGTCGTGATTGGTTCAATTATAATGAAAATTGTAGTTTTCAGGTCCCACATGGGTTGTGAAATTTACCTACTGTAACGGTTCTATTGTTACGTAAAGTATGGTGACAAATAAACACAGACACTAAGATACTATATATATATTTGGTCGAATATACAGAAGTACACAGGTGATACTTTGGTGTGAGTTGAGCGCACTGAGCGTCGGTACAGTATCTCGCAAGTGTCTGCTCTAGAGAGAGTGTCTGCTCACTTGAAAGTAGACTGGTTAATGTTTGCTATTCTGCTGCTTATATGCTCGGGCAACACCTCACCGTGTTGCCCGGGCAACGCCTCACCTCATTCATCTCCAAAGGTTGACAGGAATATTAACAATGCATTTGGAGCGAGTATATTATTGGGATAATCTACTCGCTACAGAACTCCCCCTCCCAGGGGATGAAAGGAAAAATACTTGATCAAGGAACTTAGCTGGTCGGTGAATTGTACGCCCTGCTCGCGTTACATAAGTAACGTTATCAAAGTTAACTTCCTCCTCTTCGCTGATGTCATCAAACTGGGGTCGTAGGGTGGGAGGTCGCACAGGATCGTCCGTCGTCGTAGGATCAGGTTGTGGTGCGGCTGGTAACTGGGGTTGTAGAGTGGGAGGTCGTACAGGATCGTCCGTTGTCGTAGGTGGCGGTGCTGCTGGTAACTGTGGTCGAAAAGTGAACTGCGTAGTCGGCGGATGTGTCTCTGGATTTAGCAGTGTCGCAGACGTTGAGACGAAGCCTGGAGCAGAGCAGAGAGCTGAGTGAGGCCGGAGTCGTGGAGCTCTATGTGGGAGAGCGTGGCGGCTCGATTGAGAATTGTGAGTGTCTGAACTCAGGGAGCGAGAGCGTGGCGGCTCGATGCGGTCGTAGTCAGCTGTCTGCTCTGTGTCGACATAATTGTATTTGTGCTGCTTTTTCATCTATGTTTTCATTCTACTCATTATGCTCAATTAGTATTAAGCTTGTCATTTAAGTTTATCATGCCCGAAACGCTTTGCGTAATAGTGGCTTTAGGCATTGTATGTACTAGCTATACCTATAAGTTAAACAATCCTTGTAAATATTTATTGTATGTATGTACCTTACCTAAATAAAATTGTATTGTATTGTATTGTTGTATTGTCGAAGCAGTAGCGTCTTGGGTTATTGGTGGAGCATTTAGATCCGGGGCGGATGGGCTCGGGCACCAGGAGGTAATGTAGGCACGTAGTTAGGACAACGAGGGAATCACTGCTAGAGCTGAATTGTCCTGGAGGCGACGAAGAGTCGGAAACGCAAGCTGTAAGTCCTGTACTGCGCAAAGTGCTTGAGTCGGCAGAGTATCAGAATGCAGTGAACGTGTAGATGAATCTGACGAAAGAGCAGCTTTCGTGGGCGCCCCTGTAGAACAAGCAGTGCCCTGGCAGCTACGGAGAGTCGGCAGGACAGGCTGTAGATCCCACATTATGTAGTTACTGATGAAGCTGCCAGATGAGTACCTGGTTGATGGGGTTCTGGGAGTTCTTCTACTCCCCAAGCCCGGCCCGAGAGTTTGGTCCACCAGGCTGTTGCTTGGAGCGGCCCGCAGGCCCACAGCCCGGTTGGTCCGGCACTCCTTGGAGGAATAAATCTAGTTTCCTCTTGAAAATGTCCACGGTTGTTCCGGCAATATTTCTTATGCTTGCTGGGAGGACGTTGAACAACCGCGGACCTCTGATGTTTATACAGTGTTCTCTGATTGTGCCTATGGCACCTCTGCTCTTCACTGGTTTTATTCTACATTTTCTTCCATGTCGTTCACTCCAGTACGTTGTTATTTTACTGTGTAGATTTGGTACTTGGCCCTCCAGTATCTTCCAGGTGTAGCATCTTCCAGGAGTGAGTAGTGATCGTGGAGCAGCAAACCGTAGTAGATGAAAATGCAGAGATGATCGCGATGAAAATCATAGCTGTGGCAAGGGTGTTGGCAACGTTCCATGACAGGTGGCTGCGGTCCACAGCAAGCAGCAGCAGTGGAGGTCCAGTGAGAGTCCATCGTGGCTGGGTATCGTCGAAACTCTCTGGGGTCACCAATGTAACGGTTCTATTGTTACGTAAAGTATGGTGACAAATAAACACAGACACTAAGATACTATATATATATTTGGTCGAATATACAGAAGTACACAGGTGATACTTTGGTGTGAGTTGAGCGCACTGAGCGTCGGTACAGTATCTCGCAAGTGTCTGCTCTAGACCACACTTGAAAGTAGACTCTGGTTAATGTTTGCTATTCTGCTGCTTATATGCTCGGGCAACACCTCACCGTGTTGCCTGGGCAACGCCTCACCTCATTCATCTCCAAAGGTTGACAGGAATATTAACAATGCATTTGGAGCGAGTATATTATTGGGATAATCTACTCGCTACACTACTATTGTCCATGCTCTTATAATATTACAGATCAGCTACATCCTATTGAAGGTTCGTAGTTTTGTTTTGAGAAATATTAGTTGTTCTTAGTAAATTATAATAAGCACTATAAATTATTACATAGAATAATAGTGCTTCACCAATCAATATTATATACCATAGTTTGCGCTTTAAAAATCTTTAAAGAATGTTTTGTAGGAATGCTAACAGAAAACGATGTTGTTGGAATGTTTATGGGGTAAACTACTGCAAACTTGGGGATCACTTCCACCCACAGGAAGGGTATGGGGTCCAATACCATCCACTGGATGTGTATGGCGTCCACTTCCACTTCATACACATTCCTAAGTGTATGAAGTAATTACAGAGTTCAAAGTACCTTATACCATTTGGTCTGAAGTCACTTATAACAGGGCAATCACAGATATAGTGTTGGTGAGTATGTCCCAGCTCTTGTTCACATAGTTTACAATTGGAATATTCACCATTGGGGGCTATTCATTACCTGCAGCCACCTGCGATACATATCGATATCCTAGCCTAATTCTGGCAATTACAAGTCACACTGTCATTGTGACACTAGTGGAAGTTTTATGCTGTCCGTTCATATAATTCTCGATTCTAAACATGTTTACTTAGTTTAGTTCATTAATTATGCACCCCATATATCATCTTGTGGGCGGTAGTGGAAAAGGTTACAGAGGCACATAAACATGTCATAGCTCTTTATACTCTTGCTTTCTGGCTTTTGTGTGTCAGTGACTGCTCTTCTGTCTTCCCTAATTTCCTAAAATATTGCGGCTTTGACAGAAGAGATTGGAATGCCCATATCCCACTCAACTTCAGGCTTATCACATTCAGTTTTAGCTGCCTTGTTTGTGTCATCATGCTGGACAACACCTATATGAGAAGGTATCCATACAAATGAGACTTTGAAACTCCTACTGTTTGCAATAATAATGTTGTTTATAATAGATGTTACAACTACAACCTTTTGAAGATCAATGCTAATTTTATCTAGATAATGTAATAAACGAAAGTTTTCTATGTCAACAGAAAGGCAGAAATATAAGCTACACTTTAAATACTTGTCATAAATATAACTGAAGTGAAAGCGAAGATATATGCATTTGATACTGTACAGTTTCTTGATGGCTTGCTTTAAGAGTGTGAAGCCCTTCACACCAGCCTATAAATTGTGTAATTTATTTCCATATATGCTAATTAACCTTAAAATCTATATGTCAGAAGGAAGGAAGATGTAGACGTTAATGTGATAACATTTCAAGAAATATCTCTCTTTAAAGTTAAATAATACAATCCTATCGCCGGTGTCAGGACACATGAAAGCTACTTAGGTATCAGTGGCCAGGCAGGTGGAGATCACAGGCTGTACAATACTGATAAATTATGTAATTCACAGAGATACGTTGATAAATATTAATGTTTTATATTTTATTAAAAAAAACTGATATATACTTTGTTTCATACGTTAAATGTAACAATATTTCAGTATATATTATATAAGCATAGTATATATAATTCAGTATATACAATATATAATAAGAGTGTCAGACCACGGAGGAAGAATTGAAACAGGAATTTCCTTTAGTACTTTCTTATATTAATACATCTTCAGAGCGAACCATTCCTTCTGAAGATGTATTAATATAGGAAAGTACTTAGAGCATTCTATTGTGGTTTTAATATTGAACAATTATACATATACGAAACAGACAAATCTGGTGTCCGAAATAGTAAAAATATTAGTGTGCAATGTGATCAATGTAAGGGGGATATTGGGTGTGCCTCGTATCCCCTACAACAACAAGAAGTTCGAGAGCGATGAGGACGCCACCTACTAGCTTCAGGATGTCGTCGAATCAAAATCAACAATATACTACCGCCGCTACTTTCTCGGAAACGTAAGTACCTGCCGCTTTACTTCTCTCACCCTGCCTAGCCTGGCCTAGCCTGACCTGACCTGGCCTAGCCTTACCTAGCCTAGTCTGACCTGGCCTAGTCTGACCTGACCTGGCCTAGCCTTACCCAACACTAATCACCACACGTGACAGCCCAAACCAGCCCAGCCCAGGGAGATAATCCATGCCCATGCCCCGCCTCGAGGTCAGTTCTCGAGTCACACCAAGAATAACAATCGAGCAAGTTGTCCTGACCAGGATGTGGCATATTAGGGAGGGTTGAGGAATAGGAAGCCTGTCTGATAGGGCTCTTGGCAAGCAGCTCTCCCTCAGTCTACCTATCTATATGGAAGAAATGTATCTAGGCCCTCCTCCCCCCTGCCTATTTTCTCTCCCCCACCTTTCTTCCTTCATTTCCTCCCTCCTTCCCTCCCCCTCACTGGTGAGAGAGTAGGAGTGTGAGAGTGGTTAGAGAACTCGTAGTTCTCACGCTCGTGAAATTGTCTGCGACCCTGGAGGAGTAGAGCAGAGGGGGGGGGGTGAAAGTAGGTGACGATGGAGGAGTAGTGGGGAGCATTATATGCAGTGAACGTAGGTGTCTATGGAAGAGTACATCATAGAGGAGGGTGAAATAAAGGTGACGATAGAGGAGGAGAAGGGAGGGGGTGTGAAGGTAGGTGATGATGGAGGAGTAGAGGGGAGGAGGGGGGCAAAGGTAGGTGTCTATGGAAGAGTACATCATAGAGGGGGGTGAAGGTAGGTGGCAATGGAGTAGAGCAAAAGGGGTGGGGGTTGAAAGTAATCCTGAGTTTAATTTTTTAGTTATATATAGTGACACCTCGGCTTACGAATGAATATTTATGAAATTTTCGGGTTACGAGCCTAATTTCTTCGAAAAATTTGAATCGGGTTACAAACTTTGCCTCGGGAAAGGAGTTTGTTGATATACGTATGGGCTGACCTAGCGCGTGGTGGCATGGTGATCGCGCCTCAGTTTACCAGTGTCTCCTGCCTAGTAAGTATCGCGCCTGAATTCTTTGTAAAGCATTACATTTGTTTTGGGATTTTTGGCTATTTGAACATAAAATTTGTTATGATATATCTTGCCATGAGTCCCAAGAAAGCCAGTGGTAAGGTTCAAGCCAAGAAAACACATGTGAGAATGACCATAGAGGAAAAACAAGAGAGCATTCATAAACATCAAAATGGTGCACAGGTTGTTGAACTAGCTAGGCAGTACAACAAATTTATGTCAACAATATGCACTGTACTTGCTAAGAAAAAGGACATTATGAGCATTAAAGTGGCAAAAGGCATATCAACAATCCCGAAACAAAGAACACAAACACTTGAGGATGTTAAAAAGTTTTTATTAATTTGGATACACAACAAGGAGTTAGCAGGTGATAGCATTTCAGAGGCCATCATTTGTGAGAAACCAAGGCATTTGCATGAAGACCTTTTAAAGAAAACCCCTGGAACGAGGGGGAAAAAGATGAATCAAGTTTGAAAATGTGAAAAGTTTGTGTGACAATAGAGCCTCGTGGAAAACTTTTGCTGTGGTCATTACCTGGTGGAATGCACCCAGGATGGAGTATTAGGGCTATACATCTTTTAAATCATAAAAGTAATAAACATTTCCCATCAACCTTACAAACAATATTAACCTATTTTCATGTATTTTCCCCATGTGCATTTTAACAAAGTTGCTAAATTGCCTTTATCATTCTGTAAAATTTCAATTACAGTACTGTATGTATAATTTTGTTAGTATAAATGGACTGAATATTCTGAAATTGTTATTAATTTTACAATTTCAGATTCAAAGGGGGTCTGGACACCCAATTTGGTCAGACAGGTGAAGAGAGCATTTAGGATAGTTCGAAGAGATGAAGATGGTCGCAATTGTGTTCGAAGAGGCAAACGCCCCCCTTTGCTCCTGACATTATGTTCAACCATTGACCTCTGCACACCTAACACAAGGTAGGTTGAAAACTCCTCCTTCATGTCATTGGTACATTACACTCAGGGCTCATGTAGGAATATCCCTAAAAAAAAAAAAAGTGGCCCCAACAATGCATCCTCCAAGTCTGGAGGATGAGCAGGAGCATTGTCGAGAAGCAGGACCTTGAGTGTCAAACTTTTCTCTTGCAGATATTTTTTGATGGCAGGGCAAACCACTCCACATCACAGTTTTTCTGCACGTTATATATTTTTTAAAACTCTTGGATTTTTGGAATGATACACGAGCAAGGGTTTAATTTTCAAATCGCCACACAGCACAAGAGTTAGCCTATCCTGACACAAGTTAGCCCAAGTTAGCTTGTGTCCGGGCAGTGACGTCTCCTCTTGGGCAATGTATGTCCTCTTCAGCAATTTTTTCCAGAATAGCCATGTCTCCTCACAATTAAACACTTGTTGTGGAATATATCCATCAATACAGTATCTACAAAATCTTTAAAATCACAAACAAATCTTTCAGCCCCTACTTTGTCTGAGCTGGCACCCTCACCATGCCTCACAACACTATGAATACCACGTCTTTTTTCAAAATTTCTCAAACCATCCCCTACTCGCCTTAAACTCTTTCGTATCTGCAAATCTCGTTCTAGGGGTTTTCTTTATAAGATCTTGCATGAAGATTTCATTGTTGACCAAACCACACACTGGAAATTGAATAGACGACGACATTTCGATCCGTCCTGGACCATTATAAAGTCGATTGTGATGAGATGAGGGAAGCAAGAGCATTAAGTAGGCAAGAGAGAGAGGTGAGGAGATGGCAAGTATGTACGTATGTACATGAATAAAACATGTACATACTTATACATAACGTGTGTAAATAGTGTAATAAACACAATAACAGTATTTTGGGAGGAGGAATGTTGGCGAGTAATGTGTTGGAGGGAGGGAGGACTGGCAGGGTGTGGCAGCTCACTCATGTTTTTTGGGCTCACCATACCAACATAGTGGATCGTTATGGTGAATACATACGTAGATGGGTATATACAATGTGTGTATATAGTGTAATAACAGCAAAAACACTGTTTGATTGTAGAATATGTCGCATATATGAGGCCCATAATTTTGAGCATAGCGATGTTCTATACTTTGAATTATATAAATTCCACAAATTACACACTTTTAAATAATATTACAGCAAAAAAAAAAGAAGAAATGAATGAGAAACTTCAAAATAATTGCGCAACATTTTATTCGCAGCAACTGCCGTCGCACGGGGTGGCGGGGCCGACAGACCCTCATCGCTCCAACGCTCAGCGCCCATAATTTGCTCAACTTCCCAGCTCCATCGCAGCTAAAGTAAGTCACATACAATATTTTTTGTTTAGTTTCCCCGTGATCAGACTCTGCATTTTAACAATATAAGAAGAGAAAACAAATTTTTGGAAAGAATTTATTTCTTGTGCACCAGGGTGTTATTTGGAGACAGAGCAGTTCAGTGGTTAACTACTAAATTTTTTTTTCTCCCACACACGCACCCCCCTAGGAAGCAGCCTGTAACAGCTAACTCCCAGATACCTATTTACTGTTAGGTAACAGGGGTCATCCCCTTTTGTACAAAGAATCTGCTAAAGCTTTTAGGGCTAATCTTTAACACTCGTTTGTCTTTGTCGCCCCATATTTTTTACGTCCGAGTTGAATGCTCTAAGGCCCTTAACTAACTTTAGGTCATGTCCCATACTTCTTGGGGAGCTAATCGACACTGCTCCTCTCTTTACATTCCTCTCTCGTTCTGTCTAAACTCGATTATGGCCCTGTTTACTCGTCTGCTTCTCCTTCTACCCTTCACCATCTGGACACACTGCATCATACTGGGTTACGGCTCAGCTCTGGTACCTTTCCTTCGACACCTACCCTAAGCCTGTATGTTGAAACTGGCGTCCTGTTTCTACAGGATTGCCATGATCGCTACTGTCTTCTCCACCTTGCACGGTCCTTACAGCACCCTCACTCTTGCTTATGTCATGCCTTGACCTTTACCCATCCTGTGGTTCCTGTTCCCCTTCACCACCTATCTCTTTCTGTACGGTTGTCTCTCTTACAAAATGCTCTTTCAGTTTGTGTTACCAATATTTCCCCTCGTGTCATTTCGTCTTTGCCCCTATGGAGGGGTCCCCGTTCCTAAATTCTGTAAGCCTTGACCCACATGACTAAAACTTTTACCCCTCCTACAGTTCTAAATCACCTTTTCCTTGAACACTTTTCTTCACACTTTCACTCTATTTCCGTCTTCACCAATGGGTCTTAAGTCTGCAGACGGTGTAGGCTACTCTGTTGTTTTTCCTGACTGCACCTTTGTGTCTCCTGCCTCCGAAGACTAGCATCTTCATGGCAGAACTTTATGCTATTCTCTATGCTCTTCATCAACTTTTTTCTCGGTGTCAATCCTCCTCTGTGTTTGTAGTTGACACTTGCAGTGCCCTCATGGCTCTAGAATCCTTTAATCCAGTCCATCCTTTGGTAGTTGAAATTCAACATTGGCTGTTTCTTATCTCCAGTAGATTTAAGACAGTGGAATTTCGCTGGATTCCCACCCATATTGGTGTGTTCTTAAATGAGCGTGCGGACACTGCCGCTAAGGAAGCTATTCGCACCTGTCCCATCTCCCGTAAAGGTATTCCTTATTATGACTTTTACCCAGTTATTCATTTCCCCATTCTTGCCCGTTGTCAGGGTTGTTGGTCTTCTGTTACTGGTAACAAATTGCGTGCTCTTAAGAGTAGTGTGTTCCCGTGGCCTTCCTCCTACCACCGTAACCGGTGGTGGGAAACGGCTCTGGCGAGGTTGTATATTGGTCATACACGTTTAACTCACGGGCACTTAATGGAGCGCTGCCCTGCTTCTTATTGTCCAAACCGTTGTCTCTACATGTCCTGACTTCCAGGACTTACGTGTCTTGCTTCCCGACCATCCCTCACTGTCAATTGTCCCTCGATAAAATTCTTGGTAAATTCAATACCTTTGATATTGTTCGCCGTATGTGTTTTTGTTCTTGTATTGGCGACGTTAGTGATATTTAGCGCACTATGATTATCCCACACATTTGATGGTTTGATAATTACTGTACTGTACAGTACTTTGGTTTGGAATGTATCAAATAAAGTTGTTTCATGTATTCAAATGTGTGAGAAAATCCACTGGGGCTGTGAGATGAAGCGAACCTGTAACAAAGGCATTGCCAGTTGCATACTCTACCACTGATGGTAAAAGTCTTACAACTGGATATCTTGTGTGACAGGTTATGGTATCACAGCTATACTGAACCAAGATGGTATGGCTCTCCCTCACATAAATGAAAGAAATGCTGCTATTGGCCTTGCAGTGTGTAAGTTGCAGGTGGAAACAAATGAAAATTATCAAATAAATAATTAAACAATTTACTGAAATAGTAATGAACAAAAATAACACATGACAATACTTGACTATCATGTAATGCAAAGGTGAACAAGTTAGTATGACCTTAAATGCAAAAAATAAACTATAAGCAATGAATAAAAGTATGAAGATATACTGGTGTTCTGAAGACAGCTACCATACCACCATGGCATCAGTCACACGACGTTGGCTGGAAGTGGACGACGGGTTAGAGACACCAAGGTGATCCTAGAGCACTAAGGGAGAGATTGCCTCTCCAGGGAGGCAGCGCTCTTTATATAGTCCGGCGGTGATGACTCATCCAGTGTCAACACGAGGTGGACATCTGGTCAACTAGCAAACTGCTCGTTGTGGCTGGCGGTGCCTTTGTGTTGAGCTGTACCACTGTCAGTTGAAGGCGGCTAACTGCTTGTTTGTGGGGACAAACTGCCAGTTAGCAGTGGCGCCCGGCTTGCCTCTGAGTCGTACCAGGCCGTGCCAGGCCCTGGGGGGTATGGAGAGGTGGCAGGACTGATGACTCTTCTGGGCTGGTGTAGATGTATACTTCCAGTGCAGAGGCATTGAAGGTGAAGGGAAAAGGCAGTTCCACTGCTATGCAGGGGATTCACGTGACACTTGTGAAGCCACAGAAAGTCTGGAGGCCCTACTGAAGCCAGTCCAAGTATTAAATAAAACCCCTGAAGTACGCCGGTGAAGGGTAAAGTGAAGGGTGAAGCAAGACCGTATGCCTCAACTTCAGGCACACACAGAAAATCACGTTTTGGTCCCGCCTCTCAACTGTGTATTTGAAGTTGGGGCGTATGGTGTTGAACTGCTTCAGCCTTCACCTGAGTGCTTGTAGGTCTTACGTAAGACGTTGACTCAAGGAGTGGCCTCAAAACTTGCTGTGATTTATGGGGAAATCCGGTTGTAATACTTTTACAAAGTCATTAATATACTGTGGTAGAGTATGCAGCTGCCAGTGCCTTGGGCAAGGGTTTATGTCGCCTCACAGCTCCAGTGGATTTTCTGCTTGGTGTATATCAGGTTGTGATTTTGTGTGTGTACCGTATTGTTATGATCGCCGTCTGATAAGTCCTTTCTGGCCTCAAGAGTCATTTTTACCCACCTAGAAAGATTGCAGATGGCCAAAGCAGTTATTTAAGTTAAGAAGGGACAAGTCTTAAACAGAATTTTGCATAATATTTGACTGTAAAGGGGTAAATTGAGGTAGATTGAAAAACAAAATGGTGAACCGGGTAGGCGGTACTCACAATTAGGCGAGTACACTCGGGAAGTTTTAAAGTGCAACCAAACATGCTTTAGGCTCTCACAACAAGAGGTGAGTGGTGGTGGCTCAGGTGCTCAGCCAATCAGAGCACCTAAGGAGGGAGGGCAGGAGTGAGAGGGGGTGGTATGTGGAAGTTTGGTGACAGTTGTGTGTAGTTTGTTCATCTTCATTGTAAGTTTCATGGCTTGGTGTGCATTTCCCTAGTAAATTTAATTAGGGAAAAATTCAGGTGTTTGATTTTTTAAATCAACTTTTTAAATGTTGAGTTGTTAAAGCCTCAAAGTGCACGGAGTTGGTTTGGGAGTATGGCATCCTCATGCTGTTGCGTGCTCGCGTGAGGTAGCAAAGGTGATGTAAAGTTGTTGGGTGTACATGCTTGGGACGTCCTCTCTGGGGATGGCTGGTGTTAGACCTGTGTGTTTGTCGGTTGTTGAAAAGGCGTCATCCTTTGCTGTTGTGGTATTGATTTTACATTGTTCATCTTGTAATTAATACTGTAGTGCGATATCTAGGGCTACCATTTGTAGGTTTAAAATGTCTAATACAAACAGTTGTCCAATGTGTTTTAATAGGAAATATCATCCACCAAGCACCATTGTACAATTATATTAATTGATAGTATATGCATTGTGCAGAACTGCTTAGAATGATCTTTAACACTTGGCTATATTGGTCATGTCAAATACCTGCACGGTGAATGCTCAAAGACCCTTTCTTTATTCAGTGTTGTCACATACCTCATGGGGGTATGGATAGGCAAACACTCATTCGGTTAAACTTGCCTTGTAGTACTTTCAGAGCTCAGTAATTTGGAATCTGGTTAGCACTTTCCAAATAAATTGACCTTTAAAGTGAATTCCTATTTAGGTTTAAAACATTATACCGAATGAGAAACTCGGATTATATAGCCGAACACCAGAAATGTTGTTATTCAATTTGGTTGCCTAAAGCACATTCAAGGACTACACATTACATGGCATTCCAGGATTCCTCTATACCTTGCTTTATGCTGTAAACATTGTCACAACCCTGTGTTTTATTGATTTAAATGGCCACAGGGAGGCATACAACACTGCAGATTATGATGTCATTAGTTATCCACTGTGCTGACAAGTGGGCTGACTGATGTTCGTTGACACCTGTATCGTGCTTCAATTTAATCGCCAGGAGATCACCCTCTCACTAGAGTCGTCTGTAGGAAGTACAGTATAGTATCTCAAATTACCTTGGATCATAAATAGCATAAGACTTGGGGGTAGGAGAGGGTTGCAGTGTTTGTCATGGCTCTCAGTTGTTCCTGGTATTAGGCAATTTAGTTCTGGAATCATTTTTGTTGGCCAATGTTAAACTTTTTCGAAAGTAGATGTTTTTCTGAAAGGGAAGGGGGGGGGGGGAACCTCTATGCTTGGATACAGTTATCTAAGTGAATACTTAGATTTATACAGTAGAATAACTACCTTCTTTTCCTTAGTCAAAAAGGTTGCTTGTTTATTTCTAGGGACTTGTATTTTCTTTTATTTTTAACTGCAGCAACTTTCAGTGAATGATAGATTCTTACTGAAAGGACCTTTACTTCATTGTTGTTGCTTTATGGTCATCTCATTGTGTACAGGGATTCCGCGAAGCTTTTGGGGTTAGTCTTTGACACTCGCTTGTCTTGGTCAGCCCATATCTCTTGCCTCCGAGTTGAATGCTCTAAGGCCCTTAACCTCCTTAAGGTTTTGTCCCATACTTCTTGGGGAGCGGATAGGCGCACGCTCCTCTATTTGCACTCCTCTCTCGTCCTGTCTAAACTCAATTATGGTTGCCCTGCATACTCTTCTGCTTCTACTCTTCGCCATCTTGATGCTTTGCACCATACTGGGTTGCGTCTCGGCTCTGGTGGCTTTCGTTCGACTCCCGCCCTTAGTTTGTATGTTGACACTGGCTTTCTCTCTCTTCAGGACTGCCGTGATCGCTAGTGTCTTCGCTATCTTGCGCGGTCCTTCCAACATCCTTCCTCTCGCCTCTGTCGTGCATTGACTTTTCCTTCTCCTGTGGTTCCTGTTCCTCTTCATTGTCTCCCACTTTCTGTCCAGTTCTCTCGCTTACAGGATTCTCTTTCTGTTCATATTTCTAATGTTTCTCCTCGTATTGTTCCTTCATTACCTCCGTGGAGAGTCCCCCTTCCCAAGTTTTGTACGTCCTTGACTTGTATTACTAAAGCCTTTACCCCTCCTACAATTCTGAAAAGCCTCTTCCTTGAGCACTTTTCTTTGCACTCCCACTCTATTTCCATCTTCCCTGATGGGTCTAAGTCTGCGGATGGTGTGGGCTACTCTGTTGTTTTTCCTGACCGTACTTACATGTGTCGCCTCCCTTCGGAGGCTAGCGTCTTTACGGCAGAACTTTATGCTGTTCTCTAAGCTCTTCGTCTCTTGCTTTCTCATTCTCATTCCTCCTTTGTGGTTGTAGTTGATTGTCGTAGTGCCCTCATGGCTCTAGGGTCCTTTAATCCTGTCCATTCGGTGGTCATTGAGATTCAACACTGGCTGTTTCTTATTTCTAGTAAATTTAAATCGGTAGAGTTTTGCTGGGTTCCCAGCCATATTGGTGTTTCAATGAGCGTGCGGATGCTGCCGCTAAGGAAGCTATCCGTTCTTGTCCCATCTCCCGTAAAGGTATTCCTTATTCCGACTTTTATCCTGTTATTCATTCTTCCCCGTTGGCAGGGTTGTTGGTCCTCTGTGGTTGGTAACAAGCTGCGTACTCTCAAACTTAGTGTGTCCCCGTGGCCTTCCTCCTACCACCGTAACCGGCGGTGGGACACTGCTGTGGGTTGGTCATACCCGCTTAACCCACGGTCACTTAATGGAGCGCCGCCCTGCTCCTTATTGTCCGAATTGCGTTGTCCCTCTTACAGTTGTGCATATCCTTGTTGAATGTCCTGACTTCCAGGACGAGCGTGTGTCTTGCTTTCCGACCGTCCCTCGCAGTCACTTGTCCCTCGATAGAATTCTAGGTGAATCGGATACTTTTGATATCGTTCGCCTTATGCGTTTTTGTTCTCGTATTGGCATTCTTGGTGATATTTAGCGCCCTGATTATTTTGCACTTTGGTGCCTTCTTTTGGTAATTACCTTACCTTCATTGTTGTTTCATTTTAATGTGGTAGTTGTGATATGGATTGTTCTGGCTCACGTGCAAGGTGTTGGATTTTTTTCTGTTTTATAGTAAGAAATTGCCAGTCTTGTTACTATTTGTAGAGTTAGAGATCTGCATTAAGGCCTCAATATTATATTCTTTATAATGTTAGCAATTGTTGTGGTTGGTAATATTTAGATTAATGTCAGTGATGTATATGACAAGGGTTAAGACCCCTTGTGGTACGACAGCATTTTTCCCAGTATTTCTTTGGTTATGAGGACCCTTTCATTTGTTATTCTTTTGTCCTTTCTACCATGTACTTGTTTGTTGCTTCTTGGTCTTTCATTTGGTACTTTGGCTATTAAAACAATGGCCTTTGGTAATGTTGCAATTACCATTTCTAAAAGAAATGACCAGGTTCATTAGGCAGGGTTTGTTTTTAGCAAACAAAGTTTTACAAAAATTCCATTCCTTCCGGACCTAATTGACAGTAATCTGTTTTGCCCTTTAAAACAATGATGGTTTTAATCTAGGCAAAATATTTCAGAATATCTGACAAGTTTGGCAGACAAATCATTTAAGAGCTTTGATTAATTTTAAGTTACCAAAGACTTTGTGAAAACCATGTTGTATAGATGCTTCAGTGTCACTTTTGTAATGTTTTGTAAATTTAACAATGATCTTTAGTTAATCATTTGTACAAAGCTTAGGTGTTTCATAGCTTTAAATTTACTTTCAAATATGAAAGCTAAAATATTGACTAAAGTTTCTTCAACTTTAATATTTCAGACTAATTTGCAATATTTGTTAGTTTATGTAAATTGGATAGGTAGTCCACTTTTACATCTTTTCAATGCATTTTGCATGCAGCTATGTAACAAGTTACAAATAGGTGTAAATTTTACCAAGTATTTATTTTCAAAGTAAAAAAATTTCAGATGTTTAAACATTGCATAAATAGTAGTAAACAATAATTTCCAGCATAATTTCAGGATAAGGTATATAAAGTAGTTTCATTAAAATTGTTTTATTTAATAAGTTTTACATATAGTATTTATAATAAATCTAATATTTATTACCGTTTCAGGTTGTGCAAGATGCTCCTAGATGAACAAAAGGCCAAGACAACTCCAGAGACAATCACCTGTAAAAGAAAAATAAACATTAAACAGGGACACTACTTTTATTATCACCAAGGCCTAATAACAAGCCCCAAAAATCCTAACATCCTATCTTTTAAGATAGGCTCAGCAAGGCCTATCCCTTCCTCTGGTTTTATTGCAGAGCTTGTTCCCTGAATGGGTGCATTACATCCACCACTTTAGTGCCATCAACACATTGTACATATGCTCTACTGAAAGCACTGTACAATGCATGCCAGGCACTAAAGTTTTAGATGCATCCACACATTCAGCAAACAAGCCCTGTAAGAATTAACAATGTAACCATTGTTAAGGGTCCCTAAACCTATGCAAATCTAGTCCATCTATTAGATGGGTAGTAGAGCAAAGCTCTGAAAAAGCCAAGCCAGGGAAATCTGCAAGACTGCCTGGTCCCCTTTTATGAAATGGGGTAGGATCAGTAACCTGCATCATCCCTGTGGGTTGTAACAGTAGGACATTGTTACACACCTATAAATGGACTAGATAAGAGAATTAAGATTAGGTCATTGATATAGCTAAAACATCAAATTCAAACTCACCCACTTTCATAGATTTCCTTTTGCAGAGTAAAGGAGCCTCACTCCAAGCCAGTCCATGCATCAATCACTTTCACCTGAAAAATATTTCAACAAATTAATTTCAGATTTAAAGCCAATCTTGCTTTACTTTTCAAATTAGCATTCAGTACTTTACAAATTCAG
This sequence comes from Procambarus clarkii, assembly GCF_040958095.1. Classification (NCBI taxonomy): domain Eukaryota; kingdom Metazoa; phylum Arthropoda; class Malacostraca; order Decapoda; family Cambaridae; genus Procambarus; species Procambarus clarkii. The sequence continues at coordinate 15,362,535 of NC_091237.1, read as the reverse complement.
ATGGAAAAATTTCTTTAAGGAATTTACCTTACCTACATATTCTAGTAGAAGTAGTAAAGTTGTAGATCTACTTTAGCAATATAAATATATATGGCATCAATTTGCCAAGTTTCAGTAAATGTCATTTGAGAAATGATCCACAACTGCACTTCAATGGCAATTTACATTTATCTTTAGCCAATGCTATATTGTTTAAGTTATTACTATTTTTTTTACTTTTATGCAAATCTATTCAGGTTAACCCTTATTACAACTCACCTGATTCTGTTTATCCAACTGACAGAGGGACTTCTGGACTTTCCAAATCACATTCTGGAAAACTATATAAATTTAAAACCAAGCTAAAGTAAACATTGAATATTTTTTTTTTACTTTCAAGGGAAAAATACCATCACTTAAGCAAAACTTTTCCTGCCATTAACTTTGACTCATGATTACCCTTAACAGTTATACATATATAGATTAAAGCTTATTTAACAAACATTTAATGTTAACTAAACAAGATTTATATTTCATTAAAATTATTAGAACACCCTCAACTATGCTGTTTAAGATCTAATGCCCCACATTACAATTTTCACTATTTCAACATACCATTCTATTCAATACATTCCTGAAAGGACTAAACTTGCAGATATGGTACCCACTAGCCTAAGCCTAGACTTCCATACCCTAATATTTAATAGGTTTTTAGCAATTGACTTCTACCGTCTAATTCCAATGTACACAACACTACTTACTGTAGATCTGAAAGTATTTTCCTGCAGCTCTTTGTTGCCAGGACCTTCCACAACCTGTCATGTGAACAGTAAATATTACTAAAAAGTTATTTGCATAGCGAAGTTATTTTGTTCATACCTGTACCACCAGTTTAACAGCCACACTTTCTCCCCCCCCCTTTCCTCCCAACTGTTCAGTGTCAAAAGGGAGGGGGGGGGGGAGTGTTCATTTACTGTACCACTTACATTTTAGTTTGGGCTTCATCCACTATTCTGATGTTAGCTGGAACATTTGTGCCAGCTGCTGGTTTGAAAGGGAGGCATACCATGTGCCAATTCAGGAAGCTTTCCACGTTCCTCACTGCATGTCAGCTCAGGACCTCACTACCATGTTGGGAGGCAGTTGAAGACTAACCAATCAACATCCCAGGCTGGAGAGCAGTGCCAGCTCGGGGAGAATTTACCACCTGCAAAAAAATTTAATACTCTTAACAATCTACAACATCTAGCTCATCTTTACCTAGCCCCCAAACCTTACATTTGTCAGCATTAAACTGCATCTGGTAGTCTTAACCATTTCAAAACTATATAGGGCATCGGTATTTTTTTTATTTGCCAATTCTGCAACTATTGCAGTCTAAACCATAATCTTGCGAATAACCGAGGTCCAAGGAGAGCTTTTAGGCACTACTTACAACACTTCTTCCAACTTAACCCCATTTATACTAATTTCCTTTGGTATAGCCATGACCTAATCAACTTCAATCAGCATTCCCAATGATCCGAGCCCCTATCAATTTTGCGCCACTCAAAATCTCTGCTGAAGTCAAGGAATACAAAATCACAAACCTTATCACCATTTCCTCAACTATGCAACCTAATCCATGAACATTTAGTAATAAAACTATGCGATTCATGTATCTTTTCATGTTTCTCAAAAAGAGTAGAGAAATGGCACTTGCAATGTTAGATTCTAGTAACTTTCCTCACAATGGACTAAGCTAATTGGTCACTAACTTAATCGTTAAAGTTAAGTCAAACTTTTCCTTTAAAACTTGCTATATTAGGAACTTTCCACGACCGGCCTTTACCCGACAATTAAATAGGGTACAAACGGTATATTAAATGCAGTAAATACAATATGATAAACTTGCATTCTTTAAGCATGGGCTGCATAGTAAGTGAACTAAACTAAATGTTAAGCACCCTGGCAAACCACTTCGTTCTATTCAATTTCTTTATTTAATCACTTTGTCCGGCTAGAATTTTTAGATTAGATTAAAGGAACACCCTCCCTGGTAACGGCTGAACTACTTAACCAAATACAAATATTTAGGTAAAATACTTTCATAAAACCCGTCTACTTCCCCCACCAGTAGACTTGTTCAGCTAAAGGCATAATGTAATGTTCCACTTTAGTAAATAAAGACTTAAAAAAACACTACCCCATCCGTGTAGTTACTGGTTACCTGACATTCTACGCTTAAAATAACCCATCTATTCCCCATAATTGTTCGACATAACTTACCTCTCACCCGCTGGTCGAGTACACAGCAGTATATATCCTCCTCCATCACTCACCGCGTGGATACTATTTCACTCTGGCCGCAAATTGCCTCAAATCACCTACGTTGTCCATAAACATATATAGAAGAGCAACTGACCATAACACCTGTATAGCGATCATCACATAACGTGGGAACATTAGTAGTACTGCTGTCAAAACATAGATGGCGCCAAGACAAACGGTAATTCCTATGGACTCGCCTAGTTATGCGTAGGGAATTGAGCTTCAGCTGTTTGGTCCCGCCCCTCAGCTGTATTCACCTAGTTGTACTCACCTAATTTGTGCTTGCAGGGGTTGAGCTTTGCTTCTTTGGTCCCGACTCTCAACCGTCAATCAACAGGTGTACAGGTTCCTGAGCCTATTGGGCTCTATCACATCTACATTTGAAATTGTGTATGGAGTCAGCCTCCACCACATCACTGCTTAATACATTCCATTTGTTAACTACTCTGACACTGAAAAAATTCTTTCTAATATCTCTGTGGCTCATTTGGGTACTAAGTTCCCCTTGTTCGTGTTCCACCCGTGTTAAAGAGCTGTCTTTGTAACTATCAAAATGCATATATCTTTGCTTTCACTTCAGTTATATTTATGACAAGGGATTTAAAATTTGCCTATATTTCTGCTTCTCTGATGACATTAAAAACTTTCGTTTATTACAGTATCTACATAAAATTAACATTTATCTTCATTAGGTTGTAGTTCTCATCAATAGGGAGAGCGTCGGTAAAAAAAAAAAAATAAATATAAATACTGTATCTTTCCTCTCTCAATAATATGCCCGAAACGCTATGCGTACTAGTGGCTTTAGGTATTGTATGTACTAGCTCTATCTATAAATCCAATATTATGTTTGTAAATCGACTATTTATGTACTTTCCTGAATAAAATGAACTTTACTTTACTAATATCTAATCTCTGTGACTAAAACGTAAGAACGACTTTATCTATGCCTTTTTGATAACATACAATTATAAGCTTTATTAGTGAATCTCTATTAATTAAACAATATATCAGAGAGTGTGTAAGGTTCGGTGTTCCATGTGCGAAGAGACATGGGAGATTTTACATCAGTACAGTAAATGTTTTAAGTAGCGAACGCATACTAACGAATAACGATTAGTATAGACCAACACAATTGTTCTATGAAGTCGATTTAACTTCCAGACATGTATTTTTCAATAAGTCTTAAATATTTTCTGGCTAGTTATGTTAGACATTATTAGAAATACGTATTCTACTTGTTAATATAATAAACTAAATTTGCGATCATTTAAGGAGAGAAGTGCGACGACTGGATCACTGTGTACAGAAGGTTGATATGCCAACAAACACTTTCCAGACAACAATATATCTTGGATAAGTCGCTCCACAACATTGACACCTGGACCGTTGACTTCCTATGAGGCCACATATTTACTTATTTCATAATGGAAGTATATTATTTTATAGTAAATATATGTTTTCTCGTGTTCTGCATTAAGCACCAACATTATAGTGAATAAATATATCATATTTCTTCATTATTTAAGTAATGCTAGGAGGCTTTGAGTAGCTTTGGGTCATTAGGTGAACAGAATCTCCAATAGATGGGGCGAGAGTCGCGCTATCTCTCGCCCGAGCGAGAGTCGAAACTTATTTTAGAATTGATATATCTTTGTCCTCCAACAAGATATATTTCCTTTGGTGCACTCACAATAACGAGCATATCTCTGTCTTTCTGAAGGCATATAATATTTTAGGCTTTATAAGCGTATCTTTGTTAATTACACACTATATTGGCAAGTGCGTAGGCTTCTGCATTCCATGACCGACAAGCTACTGAATGCCACTATAAAAACGTATGTATCTTCACTTGAGTTTTATATATGTCTATGTTAAAGTATTTAAAATGAAGCTTATATTTCTATCTTTCTTGAGACATATAAAACATATGTGTTTATTAATGAATTTACGTGAAATAAGCATTGTTCTGAGAGAGTTGCTCTCAGTAAGTGTAATGTATGATCACCACCTTCGTCAACCCTTTATCGACCAAACATTTCATTACTCCTAACTTTAGACAGTTGTTTGGTAGTCAATACTGACCGCACTCCTCGGACACAAGCTGACAGGTGTACCTGAAGGCGAATGATTGTCAGGTGCAGCTGAGGGCGTATGATTGACAGGTGCAGCTCAACCAGTAAGCTTGACAGAAGACAGCAATGAGGATCGAGCTCCATTGTTTATTATGTTGCCAGAACCACTAAGTATCGACACATTACAACAGAACCTTCTCTAATATTATGATCAACTATGTGTTTGTAGCAAGAGTGAAATATGAACGTTGATACTAAGCTCTTAATGGTCTTATATTTCCTGTGATTTACCCGTTTTCAAATTCACATTTTGCGGCCGTGATAGTTTCACCGATATCTGTTAACACTCGTTTTCCAAATGTTATTTTTATGTAATTATGACCATCTTAACAGCTGATCTTCCGTACAATGTACAAGGGATTCGTGGAGAATCCCCCAATATCTTATGACACCTCAGTTTAACGAAGTAACAGAATTATGATGCTAGCATATGTTCTGGTGTATAATATTCACTGAAGGACTTAAAAAAAGTGTCAAATCTTTTTTTTACAGTATTACAGCGTAATCAGAACACAACAGCCAGCTGAGGCGTGTTCACGAGTTGCGTGTGCAGGAGGAGGTAAATAAAAGGACTTGTGTGTGGTCAGTCTGTCCTCTTTATTGCAGAAACTGTCTTAATTCTCCCCCCAAGACAAAATACTTGTTGCAGCTTTACAGTGTAAAAGGTTTCTCTCTCTCTCTCTCTGTTTGGTTTAATTTCACAGAACATCACATCAAAGTATAAATTATATAGCGTCAATGCTTTCCTGTTCACAAGTTTACTCATACTAACTCGCACTCACGTATACTATACACACACATACAGGTATACTATTAAGCCGCATACAATATCTGTATACCTCTTCCACCTCATATTGGGAATATATTCTATGCATAAAATCCAGGTCAATCATACACACTTGCAAGAACTTGACGAATGTGCTCACTTACAATTATACTCTATACACACACACAGGCATACTCAAGTCTTCATACACCAGCGTAATTATACTCAAAAGTACTTGCCTCATATGTACAATTATTGATTTTATTTTTGTTAACATGAAAGGCAGTCATTAGTCCCGTACTAACAGGTTCTCTGAACAGCTTCAGGTCTTGTTATTCATCCAAATAGTTGTATGTTGGTAATAGTTGGTCACCTTGGTAATACAAGTGGATTAAAACACCCTCCCGTCAGTTACCTTATTTAAAACACCTGCAGTGATGTGAAAAGAGCAGGTCTTGTAATGTTGATATATGGAAAACGAGCACTCAACATATGCAGCTGCAGCAGGTACACAGATGCACATGCAGCTGCAACCTGTACACAGATGTACATGCAGCTGCAACCTGTACACACAGCCACATGCAGCTGCAACATGTACACACAGCCACATGCAGCTGCAACATGTACACACAGATGCACATGCAGCTGCAACATGTACACACAGCCACATGCAGCTGCAACATGTACACACAGCCACATACAGCTGCAACATGTACACACAGCCACATACAGCTGCAACATGTACACACAGCCACATACAGCTGCAACATGTACACACAGCCACATACAGCTGCAACATGTACACACAGCCACATACAGCTGCAGCATGTACACACAGCCACATGCAGCTGCAACATGTACATAGAGGTAAATATGTGAGAGTTGGGACAAATATTTACACGTGAGCAATTAAGGAATAATTACAAGTGTGTGTATTAGCTCTTTCAATAAAATTTACCAATTAATTGGTCACATGTTTAATAATAATGAAGTTAACTAATTCTGTCATATCAAGATTTTTTGAGAGTGATAATTTACTCTGAATAACGAATAAAATGTTGTACAGCTAGTAATTAACGGAACAGTATCATTCATTACGTACTGAAGAGGTCAATAGGGGTCAATCAGGTAATTGCCGGGTGAATCTGCTTGTTTATGCATCAATATGGTGATTTGACTTCAAGTCTGATAATTTACAATGCATCAATTAAGTCACTCAATTGAAAGTTAAATTATGAACCAGATAATTATATAAATCAGGACATTCAAGAAACTCCAAAATCAAATCATTATGAGGTTAAATGTGGATGACATTTCTGGAATAGATATATTCTATTCCACAAATTATTCACAAGTTTGGAAATTGATGGCAAGCCAGAAAATTTGTATTTGATTTAGGTAATTCAATTTTTTGTATTTTTGGATTGGTGGTATTTGGCGCACCAGCAGCCTATTGGTGGTGGAATGAGATATGGAATGGGCACTTGTCGTTTCAGATTTAGCTACTCAGAACGAAGTGGTGTCCATGTAGCACGGGCTATGGTGAGCCCGTAACCCAGTGAGCACTTGCGTGATCGTCAATATATACTAAACACTCATCCTCTTTCACCTCAACATGAAAACATTGCCTAGACACCACAAATAACTGGGAAGGGGCACTCGCTTATATACAAAACAATCATTTTGACAGGAAGAGGTATACATAGAACCGTCTATGACACAGCTGATGGATAATTATGATATACATGTATGTATATATATATATATTTATGTATATATATGTACACTGATAGGAACACACAGTAATATAACAGAACCCGGGATCAGGAACGCCAAGTCGTTCTCTCTGAACTGCAATAGAAAACGTATCTGGTTATGACACTCCAAGAGAGAAGTGAGGGGGAACTTTGACGTTATTTCTTGTTCAGACAAGACGGCATCTCCAGTTTCAGTAGGAAATGTGACGTGCATCTGAGAACTTGCCAGGCTTACATAGTCAGGGATTGTCACCAGTAACGTGAAAAAACTAGATATTGTAACGCACCATCACATCTGTACACAAGAAAATACATTTGTTTATACATTAACTATGGATATAAAGTATAGAACTCTCGTTTTTTGTTTTTTTTGGCTCTATTAGAATGTACAATATATCAGTGCATTGATAAACACAGTAGTGTCTTTTTCAGTGATTTTTCACTTTTATACCTCTTAAAGGGAACGAGATATTACGAGCGTTCGTTAGTTGAGCGAGAGGCGTCCAGCCGTTATTGTTAGTCTTGCAGCGACCTGACAACGGGCTCTTCCTCCCTCTCTTACCCAGAAGATATGTAAGAGAGCAGCACTGAGCTATCCAACTGGTGATCTATCAGCCTGTTCCTGCCGGGTTATTGTCTCATCATCTAAAGAGGTGGCGGGTGGTGGTGTTAAGGATAAGGGGCAGTAGGGAAGGGAGCGACAAAGGCAGCAGCAGAAGGAAACATGGCGGCGGCAGAGGTGCAGGGCTTCCTCCCGCCCCGCTGCTGCTGCTGTTTGACGCCGACACTGACGAGGATGACGCGGCTGACGAGGATGAGGACGACGACGACGACGATGACGCCGAAGATGCCTCCTTTTCCGTGTTCGTCTCCTGCTGTAGTCCGGCGGGATTTTCCTCTGGAAGTGTAATGTTGCATAGTCGGTTAGTGCCCCAGTCGGATGGTTCTGAATTTGTGTATTCTAATAATCCTGCCACGACTGGTTTCATTTCCCTTACAGCGGTACAAGGCAGTCTATATAAACAATATGCACACATATAAGGCATAGCTTTATTATTACTGCTAAATATGCCAACCACACACACACACACACCACTAGCAAGAGACAGATATACAGACTCTTGGATGACAGATATGGCGATGTAAACTCACTTTGGATGACGGTGACTACGACAGAGGCCGGGGCAGCGTTGGAAGGTAAACAGGTGTAGTTACCCTCGTCTCTCCTGGATACTGATGACACGTACAGCTTGGATGACTTCCGGGAGTTGTCCACGTTCACACCTTGCTCTCTGCAACACACACACGGAGTACAATAACATGTGCAGACGAGGAGTCATTTAGATTTAGATTTAGGAAAGACTTGGGAAAATACTGGTTCAGTAACAGGGTTGTTGATTTGTGGAACAAATTGCCGCGTAACGTGGTGGAGGTGGGGTCCCTCGATTGTTTCAAGCGCGGGTTGGACAAGCATATGAGTGGGATTGGATGGTTATAGATAGGAGCTTCCTCGTATGGGCCAATAGGCCTTCTGCAGCTACCTTTGTTCTTATGTTAACCTGACTGAAGTATGTTGACCAGACCACACACTAGAAAGTGAAGATACGACGACGTTTCGGTCCGTCCTGGACCATTCTCAAGTCGATTATATCTCTTAAATATAATCTCTCAGTCCAGGGATTGTTCTTCTCGCGGAGAATGGTCCAGGACGGACCCAAACGTCGTCGTCTCATCACTTTCTAGTGTGTGGTCTGGTCAACAGCTTAGTGCACTCACTAGCGTCCCCACCCTCACCAGGGCCATCAACTCACCTCGTCAACATGATGGGACAAGACAAATTGATGAACGTGATTAGTATGGTGAACGTGAGGGACATCATGCTATTAACTTGATGTTAATATTAAACATCACCTGTGTGAACGTCACTGAACACGAAACCACTCTGAAAACTGATGATCACCGCCTGGACAAACTCATTGATAACAAGTCGTTCATTAAGACATTGTTCAAGATTTGTGTTGTTGCTGCTGTTGTCCAGAGATTGTTCTTCTGTCAGCCCTGTTGTCCAGAGATTGTTCTTCTGTCCAGAGATTGTTCTTCTGTCAGCCCTGTTGTCGAGATTGTTCTTATGTTAGTCCTATTGTCCAGAGATTGTTCTTCTGTCAGTCCTAGTTTTAAGGAGTCAGATAGTTATAGTCTCTCAGGGCGGTCTCCGTGTAAATATTCTCATAATTATATATTACTTATTTAATCGCATATACATATGTTTAATCTATCAGAGTTTGCCGATCACTGTAGAAACACAATCTTAAATGCATGATAATGATAAATACTTGAAAAGCAAATTCAGTAACGATTCCTAAATAATTTAACATCTTTACCTACATCGGAAAAGCCATAATTAACAAGGCATACCTTATCCAAGACAAATCACTTCGGTGAACCTTTACTTCGTGTGGCTATATTTCAGGGATATTGTAATAAATTATTCAAAAGGTCACATGGCGTGACAATAGATGCTCTATCATTGTATGAAATGTATTTTGGGTTAAATCGGTAGTAGGACATTAAATTCTATGAAATCTGTTTACTCCAAGACCACATCAAGCTCGAAAGATTCGTGTATTATAAAATAATATCCCATTATGCCGTCTAGAGGTACCGTGTTCTATGAATGATTTTCTCCGCGTGATGAAGGCGGAGTTCAACGGTCCGCGTACCAAATATTTGCTTTTATATCTGACACACAAACTTTTTATGTATACTGTTCTCCGAAGTCGTGTTGGCATTCAGAACTTTAATGGCCCAGTACTGACCCTGATAAAATTGTGTGGGCGACACACACACACCTGTTGATTGACGGTTGAGAGGCGGGACCAAAGAGCCAGAGCTCAACCCCCGCAAGCACAATTACGTGAGCACACACACACACACACATACACACAGACGTGATAGAAGCAGTAGCCGAGGATTTATTTTCCAACGCGAACACGTAACGAGGGAGTTTACAATTCACGAACTACTGGTGGTTCAGCCTGGACCGGGGAGGTGTCGGGAGTGTTGGCAACAATGAGTCGCCAAGATGGAAACAGCTGACTATCGGACTGAACACGACCATGGTAACGCCAAAGGAAAAATGAGAGAAAGAATAAACTAGAGCCAGAAGAGAAAGCAATAAGATTACGATAATGCAAAAGGATTATACAAATAAACACAGAAGGGAATATAGACAAAAAATGAAAGAGGAGACGGAAGTAAGTAAGTAATTATCAAAAGAAGGAACCAAACCGGGAAGGCTATGTAGCACCATCAAATACGCAAAATAATCAGAGGGCGCTAAATATCACCAAGGATGCCAATACGAGAACAAAAACGCATAAGGCGAACGATATCAAAAGTATCCGAGTCACCAAGAAGTCTATCGAGGGACAGGTGACCGCGAGGGGCGGTCGGAAAGCAAAACACACGCTCGTCCTGGAAGTCAGGACATTCAAGAAGGACATGCACGACCGTAAGAGGGACAATGCAACTAGGACAATAAGGAGCAGGGCGGCGCTCCATCAAGTGACCATGGGTTAAGCGAGTATGGCCAATACGCAACCTCGCCAGAGCTGTTTCCCACCTCCGGTTACGGTGGAAGGAGGACGGCCACGAGGAAACACAACATTTAAGAGTACGTAGCTTGTTACCAGTAACAGACAACCAAGAAGTCTGCCAACGGGTAAGGACTGAGGAATGGATAACCGGGTAAAAGTCGGAATACGGAATGCCTTTATGAGAGATGGGACAAGAGCGGACAGCTTCCTTGGCGGCAGCATCCGCACGCTCATTTAAAGACACACCAATATGGCTGGGAACCCAACAAAACTCAACCGACTTAAATTTACTGTGAACGAGAAACAGCCAATGCTGGATCTCGACAACTACTGGATGAACCGGATTAAAGGACCCGAGAGCCATGAGGGCACTACGAGAGTCAACAACAACTACAAAGGAAGACTGACAATGAGAAAGCAGGAGACGAAGAGCATAGAGAATAGCATAAAGTTCCGCTGTAAAGATGCTAGTCTCCGGAGGCAAGCGACACATATAAGTGCGATCAGGAAAAACAACAGAGTAGCCAACACCGCCCGCTGACTCAGACCCATCGGTGAAGACAGAAACGGAGCGGGAGTGAGAAGAAAAGTGCTCGAGGAAAAGGCGTTTTAGAACCGTAGGAGGGGTAAAAGCTTTAGTGATACGGGTCAAGGATGTACAAAACCGCGGAAGAGGGACCCTCCACGGGGGCAAAGAAGGAACAACACGAGGAGAAACATCAGAAATACGAACGGAAAGAGAATCCTGTAGGCGAGAGAACCGGACAGAAAGAGGGAGGTGGTGAAGAGGAACAGGAACTGCAGGAGGGGTAAAAATTAAAGCACGACAGAGGCGAGAGGAAGGATGTTGCAAGGACCGCGCAAGATAGCGAAGACAGTAGCGATCACGGCGGTCCTGGAGAGACAGGAAGCCAGTGTCAACATACAAGCTAAGGATGGGAGTCGAACGAAAGGCACCAGAACTGAGGCGCAACCCAGTATGGTGCAAAGCATCAAGACGGCGAAGAGTAGACGGAGAAGCAGACGAGTAAGCAGGGCAACCATAATCGAGCTTAGACAGGACGAGAGAGGAATGTAAAGTAAGGAGAGTGCGCCTATCTGCCCCCCAAGAAGTATGGGACAAGACCCGAAGGAGGGTAAGGGCCTTAGAGCACTCAACACGGAGGTAAGAGATAAGGGGAGACCAAGACAAACGAGTGTCAAGGAATAACCCCAAAAGCTTCGCGGAATCTCTGTATTCATGGGGATGACCATAAAGTGACAAAGAGGGACGAAGAACAACCCGTTTCCGCTTAAAAGTCATGGCACAAGTCTTAGAAGTAGAGAACTTGAAGCCATGATCTGTGGCCCAAGACGACACGGCATCAATTGCAAGTTGAAGCCGGCGTTGAAGGAGAGGCGAATCATCACCCTGACAACAAAGGGTAAGATCATCGACATAGAGAGCGGAGAAGACACCAGAAGGAAGAGAGGAAAGAAGACCATTGAGGGCAACCAGAAAAAGAGTAGTGCTCAGAACACTACCCTGGGGCACACCTTCGTATTGCTGAAAAGAGGGAGAGAGAGCGGTACCAAGGCGCACCCGAAAGGAACGACGAGAGAGGAAGCTGCGGAGAAAGAGAGGGAGATGACCACGAAGGCCAAAAGAATGAAGTTGAGATAGGATATGATAACGCCAAGCGGTGTCGTAAGCCTTTTCCAGGTCAAAAAGGACGGCAACAACGGAGGTCTTCGCAGCAAAAGCAGTACGAATATATACCTCCAAGTTCACCAGGACATCTGTCGTGCTGCGGCACTTGCGGAAACCAAATTGAGAAGGGGAGAGGAGGTGATGGTGTTCCAGGAACCACATCAGACGAACGTTAACCATACGTTCAAAGAGTTTGCAGACACAACTGGTGAGAGCAATAGGGCGAAAGTCCTTAGGGGAAGTACCCAGAGACCCCGGTTTGCGAACAGGGAGGGCAACGGCATCGAGCCAGTCCTCAGGGACTGACGACGACTCCCAGATCCGATTATACAGACTCAGTAAATACTGAGACGTGCTCGAAGGGAGATGGCGAAGCATCTCATAATGAATACCATCAGAGCCCGCCGCCGTAGAACCGCAGAGGGCCAGGGCAGAACGAAGTTCAGAGAGAGAGAAGGGATCATTATAGGGAAGCTGAAGATGAGTGCAGAAATCTAAAGGACGAGACTCAAGGACAGGTTTACGAAGAAGGAAAGATTGGGGAAGATGAAGACCAGAGCTAACAGAAGAAAAGTGGGAACCCAGTTCGGAAGCGACCTGCAACGGGTCCGCCACAAGAGTATCATGGAGGTGAAGGACCGGTGAAACATCGGGAACGAACTTACCCGCTATCTTGCGGATACGCTTCCAGATCTGGGCCAGAGGGGTTTCGGACGTAATTGTTGAGACATAAGATGCCCAACATTCACGTTTAGCCGTACGGATGGCCCTACGGGCCACCGCACTCGCTTTCCGAAAGAAAAGAAAAGAATCGGTCGTCTGCCTACGGCGGTGCCTCTTCCAGGCTGCACGCTTACAGCGGACAGCCCGAGCACAGTCTGCATTCCACCAGGGAACGCACTTCCGCGGACCCCGAGAGGAAGAGCGAGGAATAGAGCGGAGGGCAGCGTTGAAGACAGTGTCATGAAAAAGGAGGAGAGCGCGAGAGAGAGGCAGAAGGGAGAGGTCAGAGAGAGCAGCACTGAGGGTAAATAGGGTCCAGTCTGCCTTAGCAAACTGCCACCGAGGGAAAGAGAGGGAAGGGCGAAAAGAGAAAAAGGAAACAAGGATGGGGAAATGATCACTACCATGGAGGTCATCAAGAACCTGCCACGTGAAATCTAAGTAAAGAGAAGAAGAGCAGAGAGAAAGATCAAGACAAGAAAGGGTGCGAGTCCGAGAGTCCAAATGAGTGGGCTCACCAGAATTCAGAAGAGACAGGGAAGAAGAGAGGAGAAACGGCTCAAGGAGGCGACCCCGGGTATTCGTCAGAACGTCACCCCAAAGAGAATGACGACAATTGAAGTCACCCAGCAGGAGCACAGGCTCCGGCAAGGAGTCTAGGAGGTGTTTCAAATCAGGAAGAGAGAGCAGGACACTCGGGGGGAGATAAATGGAACAAACTGTGTACCATTTCCCCACAAAGATACGAGCAGCAGAACAATGGAGAGGCGAAGGAAAAAGTAAAGGAACAAAGGGAACATCAGCACGAATCAAGAGAGCAGAAGAATTAGAAGCCCCAGCAATGGCTGGGGGGTGGGGAGAGAAAGGAATAGCCACGAAAACGACCAGGACGAGCACCAAGCATTGGCTCCTGGAGACAGACACAAAGGGGCGAAAACCGCGAAATCAGAAGTTGGAGTTCGAGGAAATTGGCGTAATAACCTCGAACGTTCCATTGAAGAATGGACAACGACGAGAAGAGAAAGGACAAAAACAGAGAACAAGGAAGAAACCAAGGCGAAAGAGCAACAGAGCACGTTAAAGAATATCAGGGTCGGGATCAGGGTCAGCAAAGTCAGGGTTAGGGGGCATGGGTAAACTGAGCAAAGACGGAGGGAAGGAAACGGGAGAACAGATCAGAGGTGGGCGGGCGGGGTCCGGAGGAGGAGGAGGAGGAGGAAGAGGAGGAGACAACGGAGAGGAGCAGTCAAGGACAGCAGCAGGAAGAGGGGGAGTAGAAAGAGGGGAGCGCACCCCAGCAAGAGCAGCAACCGAAAGGGAAGCAGGGGCCAAAGAAACCTCCATAGCAGGAACAGGGGGCGCAATCACTGAAACGGGAGGGGAAGGAGCAACAGAACCAGAAGTAGGAGCTGAGGAAAAAAGCGAAGCCTTCTTACCCGCCGGGGAAGAGGAAGGAGAGGAGCCAGGCTTACGCTTCTGACTTAAAGAGACCGGTGTCCCAGCAACTACGTACCGGGCAACGGATTCCAGTGTCTCAACAGGAGAAGCCGAACGAGAGCACACACGACGGCCGCTAGGAGAGCGATGGACATCCGCCCGCAGCGACAGGCGGTGGGGAGAGCCGATAGATGGAGGAAGAGGATGGGAAGGAGGATCGGAGGGGGACGAGGAAGAAGACACAGGAGACACGACAGACCGGGTAGAAGGAAGGGGAACCCCAGACAGAGGACCAGGAGGAGGACCCTTCGGGAGAGAACCCAAAGGAACAGAGGAGGGGGCAGTGGGCGCATCAGGGTCCAAGGCCCAGAAACGGTTGTGAGTCTGAGGAAGGCGGGAAGGATGAGGAGAGGAAGAGCGCAACACGCGAGCATAAGAGTATTAGCATAAGGCGGGAGCCGGCGAACCTGGCGTCTTGCCTCAGGAAAAGATAAATGCTCCCAGTGCTTCAAGTTGAGGACGGCTGCCTCAAGCTTGTAATGGACACACGCACGGGAGAAGGTAGGATGGGCCTCACCGCAGTTGAGGCAACGAGCCTAGGGAGAAGTGCACTCCGACTTAGAGTGACCTTCGCCACCACACAAAGGACAGAGAGAGACAGTCCCGGAGCAGCGGAGGGCACCATGCCCAAACCGCCAGCACTTGTTGCAGAGCCGAGGAGAAGGAATGTACTCCTGGACAGAGCACCTGGCACCAGCAAGAATGACAGAGGGTGGAAGGGTCCTACCATCAAAGGTAATCTTCACAACCCGGAGGGGTTGACGGCGACTACCACGAGGGGGACGAGTAAACGTGTCCACCTGGAGAATAGAATGGCCCTGGGCAGCGAGGATATGTCGAATATCGTCGTGGCAGTCGCGCAGGTCCCGAACACCGGTCGCAACATGGGGCGGGAGCAAAATAGTGCCAACACTGGCATTCAACTGAGCGTTCTTCGAGACCCGAACAGGGGTCTCGCCAAGGCAGGATAAGGCAGCCAAGCGGGAAGCAGCATCCTGAGAAGGAGCAGCAACGACACGTGTACCGAGACGAGTGGGGTTGAAAGTAATGGAGGCATCCACGGAATCAACGAGATGTCGATGGAGGGAGAAATCGTCAGGAGGCGCAGAATCAAGAGGGAGGATATCAAAATATTTGGCCCACGAAGCGGGACCAAACAAGGCTTGATAGGTAGCAGAGCTGGAAGGAATCGAGCGAGGGCGGCCGTGACGAGGACGGCGGTGAGAACCCCCAGAGAGAGAGGGGTTAAAAGGCGCAGTAGTAACAACTAGAGAAGGAGCCGCGCCAGGGGACGAGGTAGTCACCACTGGGGGCCTGGGGCTCGACCCAACCACAGAGGAGGGAGGGGAGCCAGGGGAAGGAGTCAGAGAGGCCAAAGGAGGAGCAAGGTCGGGGCCCAATGCAGCAGAGGCTACAGAGCCCGGTCTTCCAATATGGACCGACTCGGGGGCTTGGTCGCCCACCCCACGAGCCTGAGAAGGTAAACCAGAAGCAGCCGAAACAGGGGTTATCATCATGACGAAAAGAAGAATTCATTCACGAATGTGCCCCCCACACCCACCATGGAGCCACAATTAGAGGCAGGACACCCAACAAGAAGCTATCGCCGATCTTGCCGGGGCCTCCTAGGGGTGCGTCGTGAGTATACGCCCCACAAACGCCACCTTAAGAAACCGACAGTCCGTCGAGATCGGGTTCAGTGACGAAAGGGGGATTGACAATAAAAGGTTCCCCTCGCTCTCGACGTCGGGTACTACAGTTCTACGGGTGCAAGAGTATGCCACCTCAGGCACCCGGGCGTCAAAATAGAAGAAGTCCAAGGGAAGAACCAGAACGAGCAAAAGGTCGGCAGGAAACGGCAAGCAGATAGGAGAAGAGGGGGGAGAAAAACGAAACAGAAGGAAAAGGAAAAGATGCCCAGCAGAATTAGAGAGGACGGCAGCAGGAGCACAAGGCTAGAAAAGGACAGAGGACTGTCCCAAGGAGCATCACACTCCGGCAGCTGCCCACTAAGCCCCCACACGGCGACAACGAGCTGAGCGGGGAGGGGGAGAGGAGATGGAAGATAAAATTGAAAAATAACGATGCCCTTGAGAGCTAGATGAGCTCACATGCATTTTTTTCATAAAAATTAAAAACGAAAAACATATTTGCACCCTAAATTCTGGTAATGATTTTTATCAGCCAAATCTATGAAACTAGAAATATGGCGGGAGCGGTTAGGGCAATTTAGCCCCGCACTCCGCAATATTTCCCGCACAATGTTCGCGCGCCCCAACCGGCACGACAAAAGAAATGGATTTGACCGGTGTTTATGTTCGCGTTATTATCAATACGGCAACGCGTCGACTTCACCCATAATGCCCAATCCATTCTCCAATTATCCACACCGGTGCAGCCGCTGAGAGAGATTTATCCACACTCCGTATCATCCTTTTCAGAGAAAAAAAAGAGGTATTCAAAGCCTATTGTCATTATATTTCTCCCTGATGATGGGTCGGAGCCTACATAAATGTTGATGCTGGTTATCCTCCTGCTTGTGTAACGTGTAGGGATAGGTGGATAGTGTCCTCCTATCCCAGACCCTAAACTGTGGGGGGACATGGTGGTGAGTCTGGGATAATGACTCCAGGTAGAGCAATGAGGGAGGGAGAATGCATCTGAGTGTATGGGAGGAACAGGCAACAGGCTGTTGGTCAAGAAAGCTAGAACCAGCAACCAGGATAAAGTTCCACCTTCCGCCTTGACAGTATAGACAAAGAAAAACTATAGAAAGCTGTCTCTCTCTCTCTCTCTCTCTCTATTGCAGAGGGAACGGAAACCATCCTGATAGGAAATTATTTTGCCATTCTCTAAACACCAGAGAGTACCAATATTAAGTGAGGAACCATCAGAAAGTACCACACACACCACAATGAATGATCTTACAGAGGGTATAGACTCATTCCTCTCGATGTTTGCTGATGATGCAAAAATTATGAGAAGAATCAAGACGGAGGAAGATAGACAGAGACTACAGGATGACCTGGATAAACTGGAGGAATGGTCTAGAAAATGGCTGCTAAAGTGCAACTCGGGAAAGTGTAAGGTGATGAAATTAGGCGAAGGGAGCAGGAGGCTGAACACAAGGTATCATCTGGGAGGGGAAATCCTGCAAGAGTCAAATAGAGAGAAGGATCTGGGGGTTGATATCACACCGAACCTGTCCCCAGAGGCCCACATCAAAAGAATATCATCAGCGGCATATGCTAGACTGGCCAACATAAGAACTGCCTTCAGAAACTTGTGTAAGGAATCTTTCAGAACCCTGTATACCACTTATGTAAGACCAATCCTGGAGTATGCAGCTCCAGCCTGGAGTCCATACCTAGTTAAACACAAGACAAAGTTAGAGAAGATTCAGCGGTATGCCACCAGGCTCGTCCCGGAACTGAGAGGATTGAGCTACGAGGAAAGGCTAAAGGAGCTGAACCTCACATCCCTGGAAAACAGAAGAGTAAGGGAAGACATGATAACCTCCTACAAAATTCTCAGGGGAATTGACAGGGTGGACAAAGACAAACTCTTCAGCACGGGTGGGACACGAACAAGGGGACACAGGTGGAAACTTAGTACCCAGATGAGCCACAGAGACGTTAGAAAGAATTTTTTCAGTGTCAGAGTAGTTAATAAATGGAATGCACTAGGAAGTGATGTGGTGGAGGCTGACTCCATACACAGTTTCAAATGTAGATATGATAGAGCCCAGTAGGCTCAGGAACCTGTACACCAGTTGATTGACAGTTGAGAGGCGGGACCAAAGAGCCAAAGCTCAACCCCCGCAAGCACAATTAGGTGAGTACACACACACACACCCACACACACACACCCACACACACACACCCACACACACACACCCACACACACACACACACACACACACACACACACACACACACACACACACACACACACACACACACACACACACACACACACACACCCACACACACACACACACACACACACACACACACACACACACACACACACACACACACACACACACACACCCACACACACACACACACCCTCAGACTGGTACTCACTTGTCATAGTTGATCATCCTGTCTCCCCGGTACCAGAAGACGTAGACAGGGGGCTCAGTGGCGCTCTTCAGCAAGCACACCAGCTTCAGCGACGACCCGTGGTGGATGTACCGCTCCGGCCCGCCCACGATCTCTGCGTGGGCCTCTGTGGGTGGTGGTGGTGGGTTAGTGGTGGGAGATTGTCGTGGGTGGTGGTGGTGGTGGGTTAGTGGTGGGAGATTGTCGTGGGTGGTGGTGGTGGGTAGATGTGTAGGAAGGGTATGGGTAGATATGTAGGGTGTGGGTAGATATTGTCACGTGGGGGTGGGCGGTCCGGGGCTCTGCTAACACTCGGCTGCTAGGGGCTCAAAGGGCCCAAATACTCAGCCCCTCCGACTCCCTGGATTCACCGGAGTCTCCTTGGTCACACAAGATAGGACCAACAAAGCCCACCTCCGCAGGTCTTTGCTTCCACCACAAAGGGGTGCCACTGATTCACCCTGGAAGCCCTTCAGTCAACCACGGGGAAACTGCTGTTAACAGTTCCGGCCTAGACCCATGGGGGAGTGAAGGAAGACTCAGGCTTACCTATAACCATAACCTCCCTGAGTCTTGCCTGCCAGACAAAAAAAGGTTGCAGGAACTCCTTTCCCGCCTGTCTTCTCTATCTTCCTCTTAGCAAGGTCGCCAGCTGGGTTATTATATCTGCACCCCAGCAATGCAGTTCAGTGGGTGTATCATATATCGTTTGTAGCCAGAAATGTATGCTCATAGAGAAATATCACAAATGGAGGCACACTCAAACACAGTAATAAAATGTGTGGATTTACTGACGCAAATTACATGAACACACACACACAATCACAAGTAATACATGAATATGGAATATGGATGATGAGTCTGGAGATAGTCAGCCTCTTCTTCCACGACCTCCAACTCTCCTTCAACTGGGCAGGAAGACAGGAGTCTCACACTCTCACAGGAGGGCCTCTTCACCACGTCGGCACCTCTTCTTCACTGTCCTGCCATCCATACACACTGTCCTCTCTGACAGTCCTGGACACAAGCTGCATTGCAGCCTATTCTACCATTAAAGCAATAAAGTCTTGCTGCCACATACACAAGTAAATATTGTGGCCTAACTAGCCTACTCATACAAGGGGTAATGGGAGGGAAAAATGATCTACCTTACACTCCTGGCTCACGACGCCTGTCCCTCGATGGTGTGAGGTTCCCACGCTTCCTTGGGTCGATCCTCGACGATCCAGGGCGTTCCACAGGTCCTCAGGAGTCGTGAAACCTTCGCGTCGTCGCCGTTCCAATCCCTGAGATTCAGCTGCCCCAATCCTGGTTCATCGATGGGCGCTGAGCTAATCACTATCTTTCCCCCACACTCGCCTCTCCCACAGGGCGTCGCTCCTTGTCCTAGGCACGGTGTCGTCCTTCCAAGATTCTCGGTGGATGTGACCCCAGTCACAGCTAGCTTGCTCGCCCACCTTCCAGACCTCAACGTCCAGCCAGCGGCGCCGCCCAGCGTCGTCGCCGACTATTTTCCAAGTTTGGGCACTTCTCTGCTCACTGAACTTGGTTCCTCTTTTGCTTCCCAGAAGCGCAGGGTCTCCAATAACTGCGGTAGGCTGCGCAGGCCAGCTCAATCCACTGAACAAGGCTTGCAGAGCCTCCAATCTTTGAGAGCAGACCGAGGCGCGTCCTGTCGCTTCCACGGTCAGTACAACTCTGACGTTGGCGCCGCCCGGGGCACTCGGTGACGTCATGGCGGGCCCTGATTTGTCGCCCGCGACCTACGTCGGCCAATCCGCGATCGGCTTGTCTCCCTTCCAAAAGGTCATATCTGCCGTAGGGGATACTGTTTCATTTTATAACAGGGCGCCAATTTTCCTTTATTTACAACTTATAATATAACCTCCTTCCATTAAATGGCAGCCGGTCTGGTCGCCACATATATCATTAGACTCCCTGAACCTCAGAGAATCAGTAGGGAGAGCTGATATGACTCTTTAAGCCGGCAAACGAAAGAAATAGGAGAGGGCACCGTAACATACCCCCCCCCTTAAAATAAGAGTCATATCGGAAGAGCAGCACTCAAGAGGGCAATCTATACTCTTGCTCCCTCCGTTCCTGAAGTGTCACCCCTCCAGTTGGTGACGTGGCTCGTACCACCTTGCCAGTCACTTGCCTCATTGTATCTCCACCTCGCATAGTACCGGGTGTGATGGGTGTTCCCTGAACACCTACAAGAAATCCTCTCTCCGTGGCTACGAGTGTACTCCCACGGCTCGTTACCACTGTAAGATTCAGTGCATGCAGCGCCTCCACCGCGTCGTGCACTCCGAGATAGTCTTGCATTTCCATTGCGTCCTACAGGTACTCCATGTTTCCTCCCATGATCTCCTCTTCGCCAATCTTCTCTCTTCTCGGTTCCTCTTCTCCCGTAGGTGCGTTGTCTCCTCACAGTGGCACTTGTAACCTGTACTCCATCCAGCAGCTTCCTCTCTTCCACACTAGGCTTTTGCGATGGCCCAATGCCCCTCTGGTTAGGCTGGCGCCTACCCTGGGTGTACCTATTCCCTGCTTTCTTCGTATTGCCTTTCCTATACCACTCGCTCCTTCGTTCCCGACGAACATCTTCACTCCTCCATGAGATTCTCTTCCCTGCAGACGTCTTCTTCGGTTCGTGGTTGGGCTCTTCCACCTCCCTGTGGCTCACCTCACCACGGTGGTTCATCTTGCACCTACCACTATTCATCTGGCCGGCATAGGGTGCCTTGCGTCGTGGCTCCTCCACTCTGCCCCTCACTGCCGTTCGCTCATCCACTGAGCTTACTTTATTCACGTTTCTGTATGGAGGGAGTGCGGTCTGCAGCCTCTTCACCGCCCCAGGCGTTTGTACAGCTGCTCCTCGCCACTCCTCCACACGCATCATCAGGCTTAGTCGGAGGTCCCCGTCGGGGTTTTCCACAACCTCCGACGACCTCTCTGCACTCTCGCCCTCGTTGTCGTCGTCTCTGGCGACGTTTTCCCTGTCGAAGTCGGCTTCCTCACTATTATTTGGAGCGACTGATACCTCACCTGGCAGGGTTGTACCGCTGCTTGAAACATAGGCACTCCTGGCCCAATCGGGTTGTATCCTGCCTCCTCCGAGGTCATTACCCAGCACCATCTGTACATGCTCTAGGGGTAACTTAGGGGCTACAGCTACTATAGCTCTCTCGACTCCGCAGTCGGCAATCAGCTGTACTTCGTGAAGTGGCAACCTGTATTCCTCCCCCACACTGCGTATCCTCACCACTCCCACAGGTGAATCATTAAATTCCTTGGGGAGAATACTCCTGGTCACCATACTTATGTCAGCACCCGTATCTCGAAGCACGGCAACCTCCACTGGGTCTGACTTTCCAAACTTCACGTTGGCCTCGAAAACGAAGGGATGTTCACCCAACTTCATTTCCCAACCATTCACGTTGGGTCCACTATAATATGGGGTGTGAACAAACACTCTCTCCTCTTCCAACATTAATCCTACATTCCTTTGGTGCTCCTCACACTCGCGGGCATAATGTCCTCTCACGCCACAGTTGTAGCATCGGCTGCCTCTCCTGGGCGGCCACTCGCCAGTCACTCTGGCGGTACCACTTGCAGACGTCCCCTGGGTCCTCCTTGGACTCCCTGTCGTCGTGTCCGGGACTGCAGCATTTGCTCCCGAGTTAGGTCCACTGCTCACAGCTTGGGGCTTCCTCCCCGCGTCTCTTGAGCTCTTGAACCACGTTACTTCATCGGGCACACTACTCTTGGGAGAGTCCCCACTCGTCCTCGCTCCTCCTGAACTCCTAAGGTTCCCTCCCGACCTGGGGTAAGGCGAGTGTCTGGGCGGCCCCTCCCTCCTGATATGTAGTGCCTCCTCCAGCATGTCGGCTCGATCCGCTGCAGCCTTCAGGTCCTTAATACCTGCTTCTCTCACCCTTACTCGCAACTCAGGATGGAGCACCGACATGAACTTCTCCATCACTATCAGTCGTTTGATATCATCCACCGACTCCGCTTCCTCCGCCTTCAACCATCGTAGGAATTTCCGTTCCATATCCCTGGCGGTCTCGGCGTAAGTCTTTCCCGACGCTCTTGTACACTCTCTGAACCGCTTCCGGTACATCTCCGGAGTCAGCCGGAATGAGTGGAGAACCGCATTCTTAATCGCGTCATAACTAGTACACTCCTCTAGGTCCAGCATGTTATAGGCTTCCCGGGCCTCACCAGTCAACCTGCCCTGGACCAGAGCAGCCCAATCATCTTCCGGCCACTCCTTCAGAGTCGCTATCCGTTCAAAGTGTTCGAAGAACGCCTCAGCTTCTTGTGGTTCGAACGTAGGTAAGTCACGTTCCCTTACCTTGAGGTCATCCCGCCGTGCAGGTAGTGAGGGCAGACCACGTTCAACGCGACGCAATTCGACTTCTTTCTTTGCCTTTATCTCCTCCAGTCGCAGTCGTCTCTCTCCTTCTTCTCGCTGCAGCCGAGCTTCTCGCTCCTCTCGCTGCAGCTGCAGCCGTGCTTCTCGCTCCTCTCGCTGCATTTGCGCTTCTCTTTCCTCTCGTCGCAGCTGGGCTTCCAGTTGCATCTTCATTATTTCCAGTTGCAGGCTCCTCTTACTACAGCTGGACCTTTCACTGCTCCCATGTTCACTGTGAATTCTCTCCACACTGGTAGGCGCTTGGGGTGGCCCTAGTCGGGACGGTTCACCTTGCGACGGCTCTCCTCGGGACGGCTCCTCTTGAGATGGCTCCTCTCCCGTCGCTTCCTCTCGAGCTGTGAGCTGTGCCATGATCTCTATCCTTCGCTCCGCTACCTTAGTCGTCCTCAACCTGATCCCAAAGTGGTTTGCCACTTGTTGGATCTGGGCCTTGGTACACTCCTCCAAAATTCTCTCGTCCCTTGTGTCAATAAATTTCTTTACTTTGTCTTCCTCCATCTCTATATCATTGAGCATACACGACAGCACAGACAAGTTAGTAGGCACTAATTTCACCGTTTCAGTCCCTTAGCTGGTTGAGTAACAGTACCACCAAATTCACTGGCCACACTGTATTAGTACCCTGGCAACACTTGTCTTGAAATTTGGTCCACACTGTAGCTTGATCCACGCTTCCTGGCGAGGTTCCCAGTTCTTGGCTACTGGGGTTCGAATCCTGGCAAGGTCGCCAGTTCTCTTGTCACGTGGGGGTGGGCGGTCCGGGGCTCTGCTAACACTCGGCTGCTAGGGGCTCAAAGGGCCCAAATACTCAGCCCCTCCGACTCCCTGGATTCACCGGAGTCTCCTTGGTCACACAAGATAGGACCAACAAAGCCCACCTCCGCAGGTCTTTGCTTCCACCACAAAGGGGTGCCACTGATTCACCCTGGAAGCCCTTCAGTCAACCACGGGGAAACTGCTGTTAACAGTTCCGGCCTAGACCCATGGGGGAGTGAAGGAAGACTCAGGCTTACCTATAACCATAACCTCCCTGAGTCTTGCCTGCCAGACAAAAAAAGGTTGCAGGAACTCCTTTCCCGCCTGTCTTCTCTATCTTCCTCTTAGCAAGGTCGCCAGCTGGGTTATTATATCTGCACCCCAGCAATGCAGTTCAGTGGGTGTATCATATATCGTTTGTAGCCAGAAATGTATGCTCATAGAGAAATATCACAAATGGAGGCACACTCAAACACAGTAATAAAATGTGTGGATTTACTGACGCAAATTACATGAACACACACACACAATCACAAGTAATACATGAATATGGAATATGGATGATGAGTCTGGAGATAGTCAGCCTCTTCTTCCACGACCTCCAACTCTCCTTCAACTGGGCAGGAAGACAGGAGTCTCACACTCTCACAGGAGGGCCTCTTCACCACGTCGGCACCTCTTCTTCACTGTCCTGCCATCCATACACACTGTCCTCTCTGACAGTCCTGGACACAAGCTGCATTGCAGCCTATTCTACCATTAAAGCAATAAAGTCTTGCTGCCACATACACAAGTAAATATTGTGGCCTAACTAGCCTACTCATACAAGGGGTAATGGGAGGGAAAAATGATCTACCTTACACTCCTGGCTCACGACGCCTGTCCCTCGATGGTGTGAGGTTCCCACGCTTCCTTGGGTCGATCCTCGACGATCCAGGGCGTTCCACAGGTCCTCAGGAGTCGTGAAACCTTCGCGTCGTCGCCGTTCCAATCCCTGAGATTCAGCTGCCCCAATCCTGGTTCATCGATGGGCGCTGAGCTAATCACTATCTTTCCCCCACACTCGCCTCTCCCACAGGGCGTCGCTCCTTGTCCTAGGCACGGTGTCGTCCTTCCAAGATTCTCGGTGGATGTGACCCCAGTCACAGCTAGCTTGCTCGCCCACCTTCCAGACCTCAACGTCCAGCCAGCGGCGCCGCCCAGCGTCGTCGCCGACTATTTTCCAAGTTTGGGCACTTCTCTGCTCACTGAACTTGGTTCCTCTTTTGCTTCCCAGAAGCGCAGGGTCTCCAATAACTGCGGTAGGCTGCGCAGGCCAGCTCAATCCACTGAACAAGGCTTGCAGAGCCTCCAATCTTTGAGAGCAGACCGAGGCGCGTCCTGTCGCTTCCACGGTCAGTACAACTCTGACGTTGGCGCCGCCCGGGGCACTCGGTGACGTCATGGCGGGCCCTGATTTGTCGCCCGCGACCTACGTCGGCCAATCCGCGATCGGCTTGTCTCCCTTCCAAAAGGTCATATCTGCCGTAGGGGATACTGTTTCATTTTATAACAGGGCGCCAATTTTCCTTTATTTACAACTTATAATATAACCTCCTTCCATTAAATGGCAGCCGGTCTGGTCGCCACATATATCATTAGACTCCCTGAACCTCAGAGAATCAGTAGGGAGAGCTGATATGACTCTTTAAGCCGGCAAACGAAAGAAATAGGAGAGGGCACCGTAACAATATGTAGGAAGGGTGTGGGTAGATATGTAGGAAGGGTATGAGTAGATATGTAGAAACCATGTGGGTAGATATGTAGGAAGGGTACGGGTAGATATATAGGAAGGGTATGGGTAGATATGTAGGAAGGGTATGGGTAGATATGTAGGGAGGGGTATGGGTAGATATTTAGAAAGGATGTGGGTAGATATGTAGGGTGTGGGTAGGCAAATGAGGTAGATTAAGACAAGGGTTCAGACAGCTGACTTAGTAAAAAAAAAAATATTGATAATTACCCATTTAATTCATGAGAAAATTATGACTTAATTAACTAGATATCTAATTAAGGTTGATAAACGCACACGCCGCGTCCCCTTGTGTGTGTACTAACCTATTTGTACTCACCTATTTGTGCTTGCAGGATCGAGCATTGACTCTTGGATCCCGCCTTTCCAGCTATCGGTTGTTTACAGCAATGACTCCTGTCCCATTTCCCTATCATACCTAGTTTTAAAAGTATGAATAGTATTTGCTTCCACAACCTGTTCCCCAAGTGCATTCCATTTTTCTACTACTCTCACGCTAAAAGAAAACTTCCTAACATCCCTGTGACTCATCTGAGTTTCCAGTTTCCACACATGTCCCCTCGTTCTGTTACTATTACGTGTGAACATTTCGCCTATTTCCACTTTGTCAATTCCCCTGAGTATTTTATATGTCCCTATCATATCTCCTCACTCCCTTCTTTTCTCTAGTGTCGTAAGGTTCAGTTCCTTCAGACGCTCTTCATATCCCATCCCTCGTAACTCTGGGACAAGCCTCGTCGCAAACCTCTGAACCTTCTCCAGTTTCTTTATGTGTTTCTTCAGGTGGGGGCTCCATGATGGCGCGGCATACTCTAAGACGGGTCTCACGTAGGCAGTGTAAAGCACCCTAAAAGCCTCCTCATTTAGGTTTCTGAATGAAGTTCTAATTTTCGCCAGTGTAGAGTACGCTGCTGTCGTTATCCTATTTATATGTGCCTCAGGAGTTAGATTAGGTGTCACATCCACTCCCAGGTCTCTTTCTCGAATCGTTACAGGTAGGCTGTTCCCCTTCATTGTGTACTGTCCCTTTGGTCTCCTGTCACCTGATCCCATTTCCATAACTTTACATTTACTGGTGTTAAACTCCAGTAGCCATTTCCCTGACCATCTGTGTGTGTGTGTGTATGTGTGTGTGTGCGGGTGGGGGGGAGGGGGTGTGGGTGGTCGTAGGTGGCTGTGTATGAGTACATTCCAACATAGCCAACGAGAGACGTATTACCCAAAAGCACGCAGCTCAACACTCCCCATAAACAACAGGTAAGTGTATCACCCCGCTCACGTTTTTCCAACTAAATCGAAGTTCGTTGGCGGGTGCCGAGGTCATTCTGTACGTTGAACTTGTAATTACAAGCACAAAGGCACTCCCCCCACACTTTCCAAAATAGCTCACAGCAGACCCGAGAGGAACTAATAGAGTGAAACGATCATTAACTACTACTACTACTGCAGTTACTACAGTTATTTCAACAACTACAACTACCTTCCCTAACGACACTCATGTTATTAACAGAGTTGTGCTTGTAACCACCTCGGCAGGAGCTCAAAGGCATGAACATTACGTCTGAGTGACGCCCCACACACACTTACACACCAAATAAATACAAACCTGCAAGTCTTATTTTCATTACGATAGCTTGGATTGGCTTTGGGTTGGATAGCTTACGATAACGAAAGCCACAACGATAACGTTATGGGGATGAGGAGGGAAGGGTGGTGGGTTAGTGAATTTGACCCCTATCCACACCGGAGAACCACTCACCCACGACGTGAAGCACGACAAACAGGGACTGGGGCGGATGCGAGGAGACCTGGCACTCATACTGGCCAGCGTCGTGGGGCGCCACCCACCGTACCGTCAACATCCAGTCGCAGCCGTCAGGGGACACCTTGACGCCGACCCTGGCGTCCGACGAGTAGATCTGTCGCCCCACCGTCAGCAGGTGGTAGTCCCTCCGTCGCACCCACGACACCTGTCAACACCGGCAGCTGTTAGGAGCAGGCCAGATCTCGCTCTCTCAGGAGAGAGAGAGAGAGAGAGAGAGAGAGAGAGAGAGAGAGAGAGAGAGAGAGAGAGAGAGAGAGAGAGAGAGAGAGAGAGAGAGAGAGAGAGAGAGAGAGACAGAGAGAGAGACAGAGAGAGAGAGAGAGAGAGAGAGAGAGAGAGAGAGAGAGAGAGAGAGAGAGAGAGAGAGAGAGAGAGAGAGAGAGAGAGAGAGAGAGAGAGAGACAAAGAGAGAGAGAGAGACAGAGAGAGACAGAGAGAGACAGGGAGAGAGAGAGAGTGAGAGAGAGAGGCAGACAGAGAGAGAGAGAGACAGAGAGAGACAGAGAGAGACAGGGAGACAGAGAGAGAGACAGAGACAGAAATATGCCAGCCCTTATTTTTAATTTTACATATATTCCTAAGCACGTGTAGCTTATATTCCTCATTACCCTGAGCACATAACACAGGACAAGAAATGCAAAAATGTATGAGATTTCACTGTTGTATATTCACTCTATCACACGCCTATTATATAATAGTTGAGTAAAATATATATCACACACACAATATATTCCTACCGTAAACTAAATTTGGAATTAATTTCTTAAATCTATTTTGATTAGACGGACAACAATATATACTTATTAATATATTGAAAGCTACGGACATAACAGCCCATGAACAGTTTCTATGTAACACCTTACTAAATAGCAGGAAAAAAAATCATGGATTACTCAAAAATAATAATATTCATATTCTAAAGTTTCCAATTTAAACCTTAAACGCTTAAGCTCGGCGACAAGAGGAAACGAGACACACACGACAAATAATTCCACCAAGGCATAATATTTTTACCTCACTTATCCCTCGAGGCATATTTCATTCTCTGTGATATCTGTCAAGGGCACACTCGCAAAGAAAAAACAAAAGGGATATATATATATATATATATATATATATATATATATATATATATATATATATATATATATATATATATATATATATACACACACACACACACACATATATATATATATGTATATATCCTTTTTTTATTTTGAACAAGGAAATTGTTGGCATAATTTTCACGTGTGAAATGTTTTTACGAAATATTTTATTCAATTAAATAAAATGTGGAGTCAATTAAATTAAGAGATCATGTGAGCAAATATAAGTTTGTGTGGCTGGGAGGAGATACGCAGGGATGTGTACCACACTTCCTGGTATACAACGTATACCTGGAAGTATGGTATACCATACCTATCCTGGTATGTCACGTATACTCTCGCAGGAATACATACACCCAGAGATACATTTTGTGAAAGAAACATTTTGCCCATTGGTCTCCACCTCCACCGGGGATCGAACCCGGAACCTCAAGACTACGAATCCGTAGCGCTGTCCACCCAGCTGTCAGGCGCCTACAAGGCTACTAATTGTGGGATCGAATTGTGATATAAAAAAAAATAGTAGTAGTTAGTAACAGTTGAGAGGCGGGCCGAAAGAGCAGAGCTCAACCCCCGCAAACACAACTAGGTGAATACAGTACTTTACCGTCTATCTTGCCTCCCAAGCCTGGCGTTCTGGCCTTCTTCTCCTGCTGTGGAGGTCCTTCTCCACGTTCGAATCCCACCATACTGTCCTCTACCCCCCTCGCTTGCCCCACACCACCAAACAAGCCACCAAGCCGGCCTACATCCTTCCCTCACTAACTGCCCCAGCTCATTACCAAAGCTAATTAATATGCACTTGGGCCACTTTAAGTGAATGAATCTCTATTCTCAAATCATGGCTGATTACAGAGCCAATTTGCCCAGGTAAGTTGTTAAGTGCAATACTGATAGAAATGTGAATTTTCTATAAATTAAGGAAACTATGTAATGGCATCTGGCCGAGCGAGTGAGGTGATTCCAGTTTTGCCAGAACAATTGGACAATCAACCCTATGAACTAATGTTTAAGGCGAATGGTGACAACTCTGTATTGTATACAATAACTCCATCCAATCATGTACACATCTCTAGAGATCTCAAAACTATTGCATGCCATTGCAATTCGTAGAAAGATGTTAACCAAACCACAAGTGGAGTAGAGGTGCTAATTCCTAGGAACGCGCCCAGTCGATCATAAGGTCGACCTTAGGCTGCCATCCAGGTCGACCTTAGGCTGCCATTCAGGTCGACCTTAGGCTGCCATCCAGGTCGACCTTAGGCTGCTATTCTGGTCGAGAGTACTACCTCACTCCTCCACGGACGCACGCTCATGATGCAACAATACATTTAATACAAGATACATAACTAACATCATTCCTATGAACAGCTAACTGTTACACTGTCATGAAGACCTTCCACACTGCCAGGAAGGCTTTACACTGCCCTGCAGCTCTACACTATTATACAGCCCTTCCTCATAGCCGTGTCGCTCCAAAACTGTTATACAAATGCCGCTGTGTGGGCCCGTCGCTGTTATGTAGCCCCTTCTACACCGTAATACAACCCCCCCCCCTCACACTCTTATGTAGACTACCACACTCATGTAGCCTTGTTAGTTATGTATATGTGTATATGTGACGTTACTGGACCTCATAAGGCCCAACAACCTCCACAGGTATAACCTCAACTGGTCCACGATTCATCAAGTATTTACACCACCATTTACGAAACCTGTACATCTTTCCGCCCTCATGGGGTGGCTTTGTTTACTTTTACCAATGTAAACAAAGCCGCCATGATTTTTGAGAGATATACAGGTTTCGTAACTGAATGTGTAATTGCTTTTAGTTAGAACGAACGATTAAACCATAAAATGTAAGTTGATTAATTGACTGACTCTTGCTTATTGATACTTTTTATCTGCATTACAGATAAAAAAAAAAAATTTGAATTCAAACATTTTTTTAATTCAATTTTTTTTAATTTTTAGATTCAAAATCTTGGAGGCCTATCAATGACGTCATGTCTAGGCTGGTTAACAGGAAGACCAATAAAATCTAAAAAAAATAGGTTAATCAGAGATGACGTATAATGCCAGCCAATTAAATGGTTTAATTGACAATGACGTGACACGCAATTAACTAATTACTAGGCTTCAACGGGAATTACGTCATTCAAATTGAACCAATAAGAGGGCTTCAACGACAATGGCGTCATGTAAAATGAACCAATAAGAGGGCTTGAACGCCGGAGACTCAAGCCCTCGAAGCCTGATGTTAAATAAGCAATTAACGGACAGTACAGCCTGTGTAGCCAGTGTGAAACAGCGTTGTTTAATATTGTGGAGAAATATCTGTGTGAATTTGATATCCGAGTTATCTCTCTCTCTCTCTCTCTCTCTCTCTCTCTCTCTCTCTCTCTCTCTCTCTCTCTCTCTCTCTCTCTCTCTCTCTCTCTCTCTCTCTCTCTCTCTCATAAAGACGGACAAAGCTGTGGACAAAGATAAACCATTTAGTACGGGTGGAACACGAACAAGGGGACACAGGTGGAAACTGAGTACCGAAATGAGCTACAGAGACGTTAGAAAGAATTTTTTCAGCGTCAGAGTAGTTAACAGGTGGAATGCATTAGGCAGTGATGTGGTGGAGGCTGACTCCATACACAGTTTCAAGTGTGGATATGATAGAGCCCAGTAGGCTCAGGAATCTGTACACCAGTTGATTGACAGTTGAGAGGCGGGCCTAAAGAGCCAAAGCTCAACCCCCGCAAGTACAACTAGGTGAATAAACACACACACACACACATTGATAGGGTAGATAAAGACAGTCTATTTAACACAAGGGGAACACGTACAAGGGGACACAGGTGGAAACTGAGTGCCCAAATGAGCCACAGAGATATTAGAAAGAACTTTTTTAGTGTCAGAGTGGTGGACAAATGGAATGCATTAGGAAGAGATGTGGTGGAGGCTGACTCCATACACAGTTTCAAGTGTAGATATGATAGAGCCCGATAGGCTCAGGAATCTGTACACCTGTTGATTGACGGTTGAGAGGCGGGACCAAAGAGCCAGAGCTCAACCCCCGCAAACACAACTAGGTGAGTACACACACACACGCCCAGGACAACACAGTAAAAACACCTCATCAAGATTTTGTTTTCTCGCACTAAAAACAAAAAAATGTAGACTTTTGCAAAACAAAGTTTGTGCGCACCCCGCCCGAGACTTTGAACTTAAACCCCCAAGTGAAAAACACGACAACATCCGACAAGAAGAGACTCAAGAGGTTGTTTTCTAAGATTGTCCCTTCCCCCCTCCCCCCCCCCCCTACCTTCTTTGACACCTGAGGATGGCGCTAGAGGAACAAAGAGCATTTCTCGGCGCTGATAACAACACTCTCTACCTCCTCCTGGTTGACGGTCGGGTACCATAGAGAGTGATTGTCATTTCTGCTCTGAATGTCAAAGTGAAGAAATTCAAAGAAGCGCGGGTAAACGGCGGGAATAACTATGACTCAAGGCTGACCTGGTTGACGGTCGGGTACCATAGAGACTATACCTCTTGGCTGACAGTCGGGGACCATATCCAGGGCCACTTTGAAAAAAACTGTCACTAGCACGCGCGCATACAATTTAGTCAATACTCACCACAGTTTGCGTATACTCACCATGTACTGCTGTGAGTCACAGTCCTCACAGCACATACATTCCTCATACCTCACCTCTGTGAGAGAGGTGAGGTATTATCTCCCATAATACTCGTATTTAGAACTTTTCCCTACATGCTGGAGGTACAATATGTCATGTACTCGCTCTTTGTACTCACTAGACTCACCGTATGTACCCATACTCACCACATGTACTCATATGTACTCACCATGCCATCCCCCAGAGGCGAGGACAGGCGGCAGGGTAGCGCAGCGGTGGCGCCGGACTGCGCAGTAATCTCTGTGTAGTTGGACTGTAGAAATATTCCGTTCTTGCCCAGCGCATTGCTGCCTTGACCAATCAGACTGTTGGGGGAGTTGCCGTGGGGACCTGCGGATATTGACAGGCGAAACTTAGTACGCTAGATAATAATAATAATAATAATTTAATCAGTCATAATATTGCAAAATGTTTATGGGTGTGATGATGGCACAATGTCACTTTGCAATGTTTTTTTGACACCAATCCTGACCCGTCAATGTTAGGCGTGTACCCGTCAGCAATTACTGTTAAAAATTGGGTGAAGCAAGCCTCATCTTTCTGGTCTCCAACCTCGGATAGACACATTTATTTTCATTTATAGTGACTAGGTGGGATACCCCCAATGGTGGCTGGGTTGATCTTCCGACTCCAGATCATTGCATGTTTTCCTGTTGTGTGTGTGTGTGTGTGTGTGTGTGTGTGTGTGTGTGTGTGTGTGTGTGTGTGTGTGTGTGTGTGTGTGTGTGTGTGTGTGTCTTCCCCCTTTCCCATCTTCCATCCCGTCCCCATTCTCCCCCTCTTTTCCCCTCTCCTCCACTCCCCCTATCCTCTACCGCCTCTCTTCTACAATACCACAACTCTACAACACTGTACGAACACTTCACATACTCGTTTCAACACACAATACATAAAGTCTAATGGGAAACAAATAATCAAAGTTTTGGGTGTTTAAAGAGAAGTATTATGATTATATTTTGTAATTTTAGTGTGTTCAGTGCATACAGTTTCTGATGAGTACTGCACCTTTGTAATACTACTACTAATAATAATAATTATAATAATTATTTATTATTTTCTAACACCAATACCAACCCGTCCACGTTGGGTCCGTACCCAACAGTAATTACTGGAAAAAAATGGGGTGAAACCACCTAAGAAACATCTGGTCTCCAACCTCGGAGACAGACAGACATTCCCATTTATATAAATTATAAACACCGTTGCCTGTTTATTTTGCAACTGTCCATTTTGGCCAGCATTTTTGGTCCTAAATTGTAAGTGAACAAAAATAAGTGTTAGAGGTGTTTTCACATTAATTGGAAAATCATATTGATGATTGATTGATAAAGATTAAGCCACCCAAAAGGTGGCACGGGCATGAATAGCCCGTAAGTGGTGGCCCTTTTGAGCCATTACCAGTATCAATAGATGATACTGGAGATCTGTGGAGGTGCGACTGCACCCTGCGTGACGGGAGATGTATCCCGTCTGAAAATCATATGAATTTCTGACAGTCGTGTAGCAGAGGCCCGACACGCGACACAGTCTCCCTCAGTGAAACACAGTTTTCTATAAAGTTGTACAGCTTTGTGTTATCATATTCCATCTTTCATACTCTTGGAAACATTGCTGTTGTATAAGTTGAGAACCTGGCTGTTGTATGATTACCCTGAGGGTACCATACACAGAAAACTGTCTGGGTACACATTGTATGTATATGGATACACATAACAAGTCATGTAATCTGGAATACATAGCCGTATACTTCAGAAACTGAAGGTGCTCATTACATCATCTCCAAACACACGTGGGAGACCCATGGTGGGTGTGGCTGTGCCGGCTTGCTCAGGAGGCCACCATGATAAACAATCTATGGTAAACTAACCATGCTAAACAACCATGGTAATCTATATATTCTGCCCGAAACGTTGCGCGTACTAGAGGCTTTACAAGATTGTAAATACTATGCTATGTATTCTCTCAAACCCAATGTACCTTTTTGTATATAAATAAATAAATCGCATAATGCGAGGCTCCCTCGATACCCCAAGCCGGTTTAATTCACAGTTAATATTATCTTATCTCAAGTGCATTGAGAATAGCCTCGTGTGTGTGTGTCAGATTATTCGGCTTCACTTTCACAGTGTTTCAACGTCATCAATGATACTCTTAAGTGCATACATACTTACGTGTATACATAAATAAATATACGTCCAACATTCATACTATTTCATCAGTCTTTAGGTATAGCAATAAGCAGATAAGACGGATTCTCGTAGCATAATGTGAACGCTGAAGCCATTGTGTGCGTGACGGTGATTGGTTGGGCAGAGAGGGGCCTGCGCTCCCATTGGCCATCTTCCACTAGCATAATATGAGCCGTAGAACTCATGTAAGTGTGATGGTGATTGGCTGAGCAGAGAGGGCCTGCACTCCCATTGGCCTTCTCCCACGAGACCAGTAAAGGCGGGAAGGGGGTCCTGCCGCCCCTCCACAAGCTTCCAGCTGCATGGAGGGGAGCAGGAAATTGAAGACTTGATAATGACTGAAGATGAGGCGGAATGATTCCTTTCTTCGCGAATATGTTGGTGGCATCGCTCTGGCTCGCGTGTGAGCGCGCGCGTCGTGGCATTTGCTCAAATCCGGCATTGTATTAAGGCGAGAGGTTGTGGTGCTGAGCAGATCCAGGATTCAACGAGGATTTACGCATCTGCTCGCGAACCTGTACATCTCTTCTCGATCTTTGGCGGCTTTGTTTACATATATATTAAACAGCTGATGAGCTCCGATGCACCAGGAGGCTGTCTGTAACAATAATAACATTTGATTGGGAAGTTTAAATGCTCAAAATGTTTAATAAATGTAAACAAAGCCGCCAAAGGTAAAGAAGTACAGGATGGTAAGTACTTGTTGAACCCAGGCCAGGAGCGACGGAAGAGGTCCTCTCTTGAGAATGTTCCACGAGATATAACTCTCGCTGACATAAGTACACACTTGAAGTCTCCGACCCAGAAGTCACTTCAGTGTAACTTCCTCAAAACCCTCCACCCATTCCAGTCTTCCCTTGCGCCCAACCATTTCGGCTGGACGGTAGAGCGACAGTCTCGCTTAGTGCAGGTCGGCGTTCAATCCCGGACAGTCCAAGCGGTTAGGCACCATTCCTTCCCTCCCGTCCCATCCCCAATCCTTATCCTGACCCTATCCCTGTGCTATATAGTCGTAATGGCTTGACGCTCTCACCAGACAATTCCCTGCTCTTCCGTTGCAGCAATAAATATTCCAGGAAAAGTTTTGAAGACAATTACAATCATGAAATCTTACACAACTCTGGGGCTGAGGTGAAGGTTGTTTTGGTATCACTTTAGAACCTGGTTGATACCTGGTTGATACCTGGTTGATGGGGTTCTGGGAGTTCTTCTACTCCCCAAGCCCGGCCCGAGGCCAGGCTTGACTTGTGGACATCAACCTGTTGATGATAATAACTTCTCGTATGTTCAGAGAGGGTCTGAAACTGTCCGACCTCTCCCGGGACAGGGAGCCACGGAACTTACCAGGGGGTCCAATTCTGCCTGAAACGCTATGCATTTTAGCGGCTTTGCAAGAATCTAAAAATACCAGCATTAAATACTCTCACAAACCCACTGAACCTTCTTGTTAATAAACAAAATATAGAGAGGTATGTGATCTATGTTCCACAGGATCTGATCACTATCGCAAGATGTGACCTTTGCAACTCCGGGATTCACCACACAGTTGAAGGGACGGGTTCCAGGCGGGGATGAGACGCTAGGGGAGTCGAGTGGGGTTTCAAGGAAATTAAGGAGAAACCTTGAATCTGAAGGGGCCTGGGTGGATTTAAAGGTTGCAGGTTGAGGCCTGTTGCAGCCGAACTGGGGTTCCTGGATCCAGAGGAGCCCCGGTGCCAGTCAAGAAGGAGGCGATCTCTATGAGTAAGCGAAGTAGGCTCCGCGGTAATGGAGCTTCGAGGCTTCAGTAAGCGCCAAGACACCCGATCAAAATAGAGGGAAAATTTTCATGTGATGGGCCACTGTTGGCCATAGTTCGGCCGAGTTTGGGGCGACAGTTATATACACGTTTATATATATAATACATATTTATTTACCAGTGTACTGTGGTGGGTATGTGGGCCTGCGGGCCGCTCCAAGCAACAGCCTGGTGGACCAAACTCTCACAAGTCGAGCCTGTCTTCGGGCCGGGCTTCGGGAGAAGAAGAACTCCCAGAACCCCATCAACCAGGTATCATCCAGGTACTAGGTCGACCATATGAATGCAGATACGCTACACACACACGACTTCACTCACAACTTGGACCAAGTTATTGGCCCTCTAAATAGTGTCGTTACAGGCCATCGGGGGATCGAACGCCGACTCTGTAAGATGCAAAGTCGTCACTGTACCAACTAGTCAACATAGACGGACAGTGACTCGGGAGGTGACATTCGCGACGCTGATCTCACACCATCACACCCACCATGGCGAAAGGCTTCTAAAGTCGTTCCAAGACGAATTTTACATTTTCTGAGGAGGTCGATAGCATCTCCAGGGTATCTGAGGGTTCAAGTTGTCTTTTGAAAGTCAAGTAGCAAGTGTATTATAACACAGGACTGGGAACAGTGAGTAGAGAGGACTGGGAATAACGAACAGTCTTTTAAAATTGTCAGCATCTACCTCCTATCATCTATATTCTGTCTTGGTAGCCACTGGGAAGGTGTCCCAAGGGAAGGTGATAGTTGAGACCCTTGTGTCTACTGTACACGAGACTTGACTATAAACAAATCACTTCCAGACTATGGCGAAGCTCTGGCCTCCAGATGTACATGTTTCCAAAGCGTGTGTCTTGCATCCTGCTTATGTTTATAGACTCGCTACTGTTCCCATGACCCAGAGAGCAGTTTCATAGACTCCTATGACTGATTGATGCCTACTACTACTACTATTTCTACTATTTCTACTACTACTACTACTACTACTTCTGCTGCTGCTTCTACCACAGCTTCGGTCTCTTTCAGCATAAGCTGGTGTTCCACAAGGTCCTTTACTGTCATCTACTCTCTTCATATTAATCATCAGTTATCCACGCACCTGTATGTGTGTGTAGTTATCTCTTCATACATTGATGACTCCAGTGTGCTCTCATCCCCCACAGTTATAAACCACCTCATTCAACACAATCTCGTAACTCTGCAGCATTCTTATCTTATGTCTCATCTTAATTCCAGTTATCTTTGGATCACGTAGAATCTAAATTTAATAATATTTTTAAAACAGCAAATTCTGGCGAATTACTTCCACTATTTATAAAAATCGTGTTTTGTTCATTTACCACAGGTGGAAAAATCACCTCAGTGGCTTCGACTACTGATACAGGGAGATGCGAGCAGCAATCATCTACGGGCTCACCATAGCCCGTGCTACCTGGGAATTTTTGTTCCAGGTAGCGAATCTTTAACAACAACAACAACTAGCAGCATCCAAGACTAACTTTCAGTCTTGTCACCTGTACCTGTACCCAATGCCTGTACCCAGATGGAGCCGGTCGGCCGAGCGGACAGCACGCTGGACTTGTGATCCTGTGGTCCTGGGTTCGATCCCAGGCGCCGGAGAGAAACAATGGGCAGAGTTTCTTTCACCCTATGCCCCTATTACCTAGCAGTAAAATTGGTACCTGGGTGTTAGTCAGCTGTCATTGGCTGCTTCCTGGGGGGTGGAGGCCTGGTCGAGGACCGGGCCGCGGGGACACTAAAAAGCCCCGAAATCATCTCAAGATAACCTCAAGATAACCCAACGTGGGGTACAGGCGTCATGGGAGTCCCTGTATACTAGTGGGAGCCACGATAAGGAGAATTATCTAGGAGATTAGGAGGATTAGGAGATTAGGAGATTAGGAGAAAGGAAAGAATCCCCTGATAGATGGCCCACGATCAGGAGAAAGTGCTAAGCTAGTATGACTGATTAATACTTTGAAGGGATGTGATGACAGGTTAGGATAGGATAGGATGGTTAAGCAAGTAGGAACGGAATAGTGCTCCTTGGATCACCGGGGATTGAACCCTGCCCTGCATGAAGCTGGGTCATCATTCTACTGACTAGTTCATGTCGTTGGACAGGCTACCACGAGGACTTTCAAGATGATAAGACCTAAGTTTTCAAGTCCAAAGGATATTTGATTTCATTATTTCAGTTCTCCATGTGTATATAAATTATATAAATGTAGTAATTTTCCCCTTGTAAATTGATGTAAATATGATCTATATTAGTGTATATTATTTAATAATGAACACAAAAGTTCTCCAAGAGTCATAGTCACCCTTGTTCAGGCCACTTTCCCACTTCTAAGGGCAGTTCCCCCTATAGCGAAATTGTTGATGCAATTCAGAGGAAAATTGTTGGTCAGATAACTTCTCCTGACCTCATATCCAAGCCTGAGTTATTATCAGTCTACAGCAAAGTTTCTCAACGCTGTCTCTCAACCACCTCAGCCATGATGGTTCATCATCTCAACGTGTGAGCTGGGAACCCCCGTCTTCAAGAATGGTCTTAAATCCTTCCATCATTCAAAAATGGCCAGAAATATATTTTGAACTAAGTGGCCAACTTTGACTTTGTACTGATATATATATATGCGAACAAGCCTGAATGGTCCCCAGGACTATATACGACTGAAAACTCACACCCCATTGCATTAATATATATGTATATATATAAAGGTTTGCCATATATGAATATATTAAAATAAATACCGTTATATATGAGTGTTTTCAATCAATGCACCGCAGAAAACAGTGTGTCACAAAAAATATATACCGAACATTATTTAAACCTGACATACCACGAGTGCCATCCCATCCCTCCTGGGAGGTAGGGTGCCATTGGAGAGGGTGCCATGGGAGAGAGGGGGGGGGGGGGCACCAGTGCCATAAGAGTTAGGGAACACAAGCTGGCCCTCCAGTTTCTCCCGGTCAAAGTCAATTACTAATCAATAGCACCGGGTGGTGCCAACCCTTTGACATGGTTAGTGTGTTGGCACTGTAACGTCCTGGCACTGTATGGGGGGGGAGGGGGGGGGGAAGGTCACATCACGCTGGAAACTGGAAATTCATGACCCGGAACTTGACAAGAATGGTACACACTTTAGAGTGACTGACATTTACTCATGCTGTGACCAGGCAAAATACATGGCAGAAAATCTAGTGTGTACACCATACCTGTCCAACATTGCCATACAGGTAGACCACACACCTGTGCAACGCTGCCATGCAGGTAGACCACACACACCTGTGCACCATTGCCATGCAGGTAGACCATGAGGTCAGGTGCACTAGAGATAAGGTCTTTCAAGCCAATTTGATTGTTGCAGAAATGTTGACATTGTATATTTACATCATTATGTATTAATATTTTATGTATATTATTAATATTTTGCATTATACATGCATCTCGGTGTATACTAACAAAGTTTGCTGTAGTCCTGGACAACTACAGAGGGTTTACTGTAGTCTACAGGACTACAGTACTCACAGTGGTTGGTCTGTAGGCACTTGTGGCGGCCTTAACAACCCTCCAGAGGCTAATAGCCATTAGCCTTGGCACTCAGACTGGCAGTATGAGTATACAGGACTCTACTTGTGCGGTCCTGCGCAGTAAACCTCCCCCCTACTTGTTCGCGGCTGCGCGGTAAACTAACCAACCTGCGCAGGTACATGTATACCTATCGCTACTTACCTATCTGTGTCGACGGAGGCGTGAGTCTAGCTCTTCACGCCCCCGCTTGTCAGATGGTGCAGCCGGCCAGCAGGCTGCCAGATGGCGCAGCCGGCCAG
>NC_091237.1:15292535-15317535 GCF_040958095.1 Procambarus clarkii | reverse complement strand
ACCAGCGGGGTTGTGTTGCCTGGTTTACCAGCGGGGTTGCGTTCCATGGTTTACCAGCAGGGTTGTGTTGCCTGGTTTACCAGCGGGGTTGTGTTGCCTGGTTTACCAGCGGGGTTGTGTTGCCTGGTTTACCAGCGGGGTTGTGTTGCCTGGTTTACCAGCGGGGTTGTGTTGCCTGGTTTACCAGCGGGGTTGTGTTGCATGGTTTACCAGCGGGGTTGTGTTCCATGGTTTACCAGCGGGGTTGTGTTCCATGGTTTACCAGCGGGGTTGTGTTGCGTGGTTTACCAGCGGGGTTGTGTTGCCTGGTTTACCAGCGGGGTTGTGTTCCATGGTTTACCAGCGGGGTTGTGTTGCCTGGTTTACCAGCGGGGTTGTGTTGCCTGGTTTACCAGCGGGGTTGTGTTGCCTGGTTTACCAGCGGGGTTGTGTTGCCTGGTTTACCAGCGGGGTTGTGTTGCCTGGTTTACCAGCGGGGTTGTGTTGCCTGGTTTACCAGCGGGGTTGTGTTGCCTGGTTTACCAGCGGGGTTGTGTTGCCTGGTTTACCAGCGGGGTTGTGTTGCCTGGTTTACCAGCGGGGTTGTGTTGCCTGGTTTACCAGCGGGGTTGTGTTGCCTGGTTTACCAGCGGGATTGTGTTCCATGGTTTACCAGCGGGGTTGTGTTCCATGGTTTACCAGCGGGGTTGTGTTCCATGGTTTACCAGCGGGGTTGTGTTGCCTGGTTTACCAGCGGGGTTGTGTTGTGTAGGCAACACAACCACTTACGCCGGAACGCAAGAACTGTGAAATGAAATCTTTGCAAAAGATTGCTTTTCTCTACTCCTGTTCTTTACTGAAGACTTCAAAGCTGATCCTGAAATACACTCTTGCCTGTGTGTGTGTGTGTGTGTGTGTGTGTGTGTGTGTGTGTGTGTGTGTGTGTGTGTGTGTGTGTGTGCGTGTGTGAGTTCACCTAGATGTACTGATCTAGATGTGCTTGCAAGGGGGGGGGGTAATAGAGAATTAGCTCCTAGTTCCCCCTTTTCGAGTTACTAACATGCAGAAACTGCAAGCAGTACAAAATAAGGCGCTAAGGAGAGCAGCAAAACACCGTCCACCATATGATCAGACAATCCAGGAGCTCCATGAACTCCTGAACATACAACCACTGAACATCAGACTGCCCAAGCCATCAGGGTGTGGAACACCATCGAAATGTTAGAGGACCCAATGTTAGAAAGATTACTCCAAGATGAGACGCCCCACTCCCACAGCTGGTGGCCCAAGATGAGACGTCCTACTCCCACAGCTGGTGGCCCAAGATGAGACGTCCCACTCCCACAGCTGGTGGCCCAAGATGAGACGTCCTACTCCCACAGCTGGTGGCCCAAGATGAGACGCCCCACTCCCACAGCTGGTGGCCCAAGATGAGACGTCCTACTCCCACAGCTGGTGGCCCAAGATGAGACGCCCCACTCCCACAGCTGGTGGCCCAAGATGAGACGCCCCACTCCCACAGCTGGTGGCCCAAGATGAGACGCCCCACTCCCACAGCTGGTGGCCCAAGATGAGACGCCCCACTCCCACAGCTGGTGGCCCAAGATGAGACGCCCCACTCCCACAGCTGGTGGCCCAAGATGAGACGCCCCACTCCCACAGCTGGTGGCCCAAGATGAGACGCCCCACTCCCACAGCTGGTGGCCCAAGATGAGACGCCCCACTCCCACAGCAGGTGGCCCAAGATGAGACGCCCCACTCCCACAGCTGGTGGCCCAAGATGAGACGCCCCACTCCCACAGCAGGTGGCCCAAGATGAGACGCCCCACTCCCACAGCAGGTGGCCCAAGATGAGACGCCCCACTCCCACAGCAGGTGGCCCAAGATGAGACGCCCCACTCCCACAGCTGGTGGCCCAAGATGAGACGCCCCACTCCCACAGCAGGTGGCCCAAGATGAGACGCCCCACTCCCACAGCAGGTGGCCCAAGATGAAACGCCACACTCCCACAGCTGGTGGCCCAAGATGAGACGCCCCACTCCCACAGCTGGTGGCCCAAGATGAGACGCCCCACTTCCACAGCTGGTGGCCCAAGATGAGACGCCCCACTCCCACAGCTGGTGGCCCAAGATGAGACGCCCCACTCCCACAGCTGGTGGCCCAAGATGAGACGCCCCACTCCCACAGCAGGTGGCCCAAGATGAGACGCCCCACTCCCACAGCTGGTGGCCCAAGATGAGACGTCCCGTTCACACAGCTGGTGGCCCAAGATGAGACGCCCCACTCCCACAGCTGGTGGCCCAAGATGAGACGTCCCACTCCCACAGCTGGTGGCCCAAGATGAGACGCCCCACTTCCACAGCTGGTGGCCCAAGATGAGACGCCCCACTCCCACAGCTGGTGGCCCAAGATGAGACGCCCCACTCCCACAGCTGGTGGCCCAAGATGAGACGCCCCACTCCCACAGCAGGTGGCCCAAGATGAGACGCCCCACTCCCACAGCTGGTGGCCCAAGATGAGACGTCCCGTTCACACAGCTGGTGGCCCAAGATGAGACGCCCCACTCCCACAGCTGGTGGCCCAAGATGAGACGTCCCACTCCCACAGCTGGTGGCCCAAGATGAGACGCCCCACTCCCACAGCTGGTGGCCCAAGATGAGACGCCCCACTCCCACAGCAAGTGGCCCAAGATGAGACGTCCCACTCCCACAGCTGGTGGCCCAAGATGAGACGCCCCACTCCCACAGCAAGTGGCCCAAGATGAGACGTCCCACTCCCACAGCTGGTGGCCCAAGATGAGACGCCCCACTCCCACAGCTGGTAGCCCAAGATGAGACGTCCCACTCCCACAGCTGGTAGCCCAAGATGAGACGTCCCACTCCCACAGCTGGTGGCCCAAGATGAGACGCCCCACTCCCACAGCAGGTGGCCCAAGATGAGACGCCCCACTCCCACAGCTGGTGGCCCAAGATGAGACGCCCCACTCCCACAGCTGGTGGCCCAAGATGAGACGTCCCACTCCCACAGCAGGTGGCCCAAGATGAGACGCCCCGCTCCCACAGCAGGTGGCCCAAGATGAGACGTCCCACTCCCACAGCTGGTGGCCCAAGATGAGACGTCCCGTTCACACAGCTGGTGGCCCAAGATGAGACGTCCCACTCCCACAGCAGGTGGCCCAAGATGAGACGCCCCACTTCCACAGCAAGTGGCCCAAGATGAGACGTCCCACTCCCACAGCAGGTGGCCCAAGATGAGACGCCCCACTCCCACAGCTGGTGGCCCAAGATGAGACGCCCCACTTCCACAGCTGGTGGCCCAAGATGAGACGCCCCACTCCCACAGCTGGTGGCCCAAGATGAGACGCCCCACTCCCACAGCTGGTGGCCCAAGATGAGACGTCCCACTCCCACAGCTGGTGGCCCAAGATGAGACGTCCCACTCCCACAGCAGGTGGCCCAAGATGAGACGCCCCACTTCCACAGCAAGTGGCCCAAGATGAGACGTCCCACTCCCACAGCAGGTGGCCCAAGATGAGACGCCCCACTCCCACAGCTGGTGGCCCAAGATGAGACGCCCCACTCCCACAGCTGGTGGCCCAAGATGAGACGTCCCACTCCCACAGCTGGTGGCCCAAGATGAGACGCCCCACTCCCACAGCTGGTGGCCCAAGATGAGACGTCCCACTCCCACAGCTGGTGGCCCAAGATGAGACGCCCCACTCCCACAGCTGGTGGCCCAAGAGCCTCGAATTACTAGATAAA
This sequence comes from Procambarus clarkii, assembly GCF_040958095.1. Lineage (NCBI taxonomy): Eukaryota > Metazoa > Arthropoda > Malacostraca > Decapoda > Cambaridae > Procambarus > Procambarus clarkii. The sequence continues at coordinate 15,313,795 of NC_091237.1, read as the reverse complement.
ACCCCATGCCCACAGTACATAATTCCCAGATGAAATACTGACCAGAAATCCTTCCCCCAATAATTAATACATACAAAACTAAATTGTATATATATTTATAAATCAATAAATAATATAGAGCCTTAAACAGAACAACATGTGTGGAAGCATCGGAGTGTGTATATATGAATGCTACACAGTATTCATCTATAGACATCCATATATGGTGAAACACATGTGAAGAACCCCACACACACTCACAGCTCCCTGACAAGAGGGAGCCAGCTTAGCTTAGCTGCCAACACCCACACATCGTGTCAGCAAGGCGGACAGCCCGCCTGCTTTCATACCTCTCACTGTATTTCCCACTTCTATACTTCCCTTCACCTATGCCTCTCCCTCATCTTTATCCCCCCCCCCAACAAAAAGTAGAACATCAACACATACGCGTTCCCACAACATCTGAGACCTTTGGCCCTTGAGTAAGCGTGCCATGCGTTTTCTCAAAAATTTAGGTTTTAGGCTCATTGACACAATCAGAGTACCCAAGAGCGGCAAGTTTGCAGTTTCAATGCCTCAGCGTGGCGATCCAGAGGGTAAACGCCTGCTGTGTCCGCGGCTCCTGTCCCCAAGCTGAGGAGCTCCAAGCTCTTCACACAACCTTTAGCCAGTCATTATATTCACAAACCTGTAACTTGTAAATCCGAAGAGCTGTGATGAGGATTCGAACCTATGCACTGGGTGTTACCCAGGCACACGCTCTAGACCACGGCACCACGCCACATGGTATAAGGATAACAACCTGAAGTTCTACTCAACACACGAGGGTTTCCTGAGGCTTCTACTGAAGTCGGACCAGGATTTCCACACAAACCCCTCTACTATATACCACACAAAGGGGTTGTGTGGTATATAGTGTCGTATTGTGTGGTATTGGGAGTCGGTCGGCCGAGCGGACAGCACGCGGGACTTGTGATCCTGTGGTCCTGGGTTCGATCCCAGGCGCCGGCGAGAAACAATGGGCAGAGTTTCTTTCACCCTATGCCCCTGTTACCTAGCAGTAAATAGGTACCTGGGTGTTAGTCAGCTGTCACGGGCTGCTTCCTGGGGGTGGAGGCCTGGTCGAGGACCGGGCCGCGGGGACACTAAAAAAAGCCCCGAAATCATCTCAAGATAACCTCAAGATAGTAAAGTATATCTAACAAAGAAAGTAAGTTAATTCTTATCTATGTTTGCTGATGATGCTTAGCTAATGACGCGAAACAGAACTGAAGACTGCAATTCAAGATAAAGTAGACAATCTCTAGAGATGGTTTGAGAAATGGCTACTAGACGTTAACCCTAACAAATGCAAGGTTATGTTGATAGGAGTCGGAGCAAAGAGACCTCAGATACAGTACAGGAGGAAGGGAAGGCCACGTCCAACTACTGAAGGAGAGAAAGACTCAGGAGTGACATAACTGGATATCTGACACCAGAGGCACACACACCAGCAGGATAACGAGGGCAGCATAATGAAACATTTTTTAGTATAGAGCACCAGCATGGAACTCCTACCTAAAGAAACATTAAACTAGAAAACATCAAAAAATAAACATGCAACAAGGCTCGTTCCTGAGCTATGAAGTAAGACTGAAGGAACTAGACCTAGCTACACTGGAGGAAAATAAAGGAATAGGGGAGACATGATAACGACATACAACATACTAAGACGGAACTAAAAACAAGTAGACATAGGAGCAATATAAGGAACAGTGGAACAAGACGACGTAACTGGACACACAGATGAGTCACAACGACTTTTCAGAGTTGTAAATAAGTGGAAGGAACTAAATGAGACGATGTCGAAGACAATTCTCTTCTTCTTGAAGACAACGAGAGAAAAGGAGTCACTGCATTGAACTAATGGTGGTCGAAAGGCGGGAATTAAAGAGCAGATGCTCGATCCTGCAAGCACAACTAGGTGAGCACGTACACACACACACACACACACACACACACACACACACACACACACACACACACACACACACACACACACACACACACACACACACACACACACACACACACACACCTTGAGTTTTGGCCAGAGCCATAAAGTAGTGAAGAAAAACAGTTTAAATAGCGTAATTCAAAATAGTTGTAGTATTGTGGCAGTGTGTAGTGTGGAGCAGACCTCACCGACCTCTGACCGCGTGACCTCACCCCGGCAGCAACCCTCCTACCACCACGGGGACGACGCTTGGAGATTCACTCACCTATTGTGTTAGCAGGACGGTAAGGTACTTGGAACCCCTGTGGGTAAGGTTGCATTATAGCAATGACTAGGTCAGGAAGGGCGTCTAGGTCCAGCAGTATTATGATTGAGGAAGAAGATAGGTTTGTGGAGAAGATGATTGGGAAATTTGTAGAGAAGAGGGATGTTTGGATAGGTGATCTAATCCAGGGGATTAAAAGTGAAGGCTTTAATAAGATACAGGGCGAGGTTCAAAGACTCAAACAAGAGTTTATGGATTATATTCAAGAGGAAATCAGGAAGAGCAGGGTAGAATGGCAAGGAGAAATATCTAGGCTTACTAATGAATTTGGCAGGAATAAGGGAAGCTTGGCAGGGGAAGGGGAAGTAGTAGTAGTAGGTGGAGTAGCGGGTGTAGGAGGGGTGGGGGTCAGCCAGGGAGAGGGCCACCAGCATGACCCTGAACTGAGAAAGAGGACAATCATAATCCATGGATTACTTGAAGCCAGGGCACCATCGAGGCAGGAAAGGATGGAGATTGAGGATTTGGAACTACAGGGGATCTTGAGAGACATGAGAGCCCAGATGGCAGGGAATGAGGTGCAAGTCCACCGACGCATTGGACCATACAACTGTAACAGGAAACGACCTGTCCTGGTACAGTTCACTAACGAAGAGGCAGTGGATTACATACTGCATCACAAACACCTACTCAGAGGTAGCGAAAATTACTACAACGTATTTATTGACAAATTCATGACGAAGGAGGAACAGATTGCCCACAGAGCAAGCAAACAACAATACGACTCTTCCCATTTGAGCGCAGCTACCCACCCCAGTGCTAATCCACCCCATGCTAACCAGCTCACACGTGCTTCTCAGGTCACCCCTTTCCCAAATCAGCCGCCCCTGCTTATCTCCCCAGCACATCCCTTGACCCCTCTGACCCCACTGGAGTCAAATTCATCCCACATTCCAAGGACCCCCTCATCACCTCAACCCCCAAAACCCGTCCAGCCCTCGTCCCCTCAACCCCCAAAACCCACCCAGCTCTCATCTCCTCAACCCCCAAATCCCATCCAGACCTCATCCCCTCAACCCCAAGAACCCACCCAGACCTCATCCCCTCAACACCCAAAGCCTACCCTGCCCTCACCCCTCCTCATCCCCTCTCCTTCCATGTGACCCCCCACCCTTGCGAGGGAGGTGGGAGGTCCCCCCCACCCCCTCTATCCATCCCCCTCCCAACCTCTCAACCTCTATCTGTCTCCCAACCTTACGCCATCTCCCAACCCCTCTATGCCCTCCCTAATCTTCAGACCCAGTATGCCCTTCCTACTCCAGACCTACCTACCCAGGCCCTACCCCAGACCCTCCTACCTACCTTCCTAGAAGCCCAGCCCCCAGTAGCCCCCCAAGCACCCCTCCTGAACTCTTTCACCCCCCATACACCCCCCGGACCCCCCCAGACACCCCCTGGATCCCCCCGGACATCCCCCGGACCCTCCCCGCCCCCAGTCATCCCCCAGACACCCCCCAGATCCCCCAGATCCCCTCTGCCCCCAGTCACCCCCCAGACATCCCCCAGATCCCCCCAGACCCCCAGAGAAAGGGAGAACTCTGGTACAAGAGTTTCCATGAAGAATCTCAAGGTTTGGTACACCAATGCTGATGGGGTATCTAATAAAGCAGAAGAGATAAAAGAAAGAGTGAGTGAAGCAGATCCTGACATAGTTGCAATTGTGGAAACTAAAATTAATGACATGATCTCAGATGCTATCTTTCCTGAAGGGTACCAGGTGATACGAAAAGAGAGGACACAGAGACAGGGAGGGGGAGTAGCACTCCTAATAAAGCGGAAATGGAAGTTTGAAGACCTGGGAAATCGAGTTACCAATGAGTGCACAAGCTTCATACATGGAACTCTGACAGTAGATGGGAGGAAGATTGTGATCATGGTAATCTACAATCCCCCACCAAACAGTAGAAGACCCAGGCAGGAGTATGATGACAACAACAAAGCATGTATTGATGAACTGCAGAAGGCAGCAACACTAGCCCACAGAATGAGAGCGAAGCTGCTGATCATGGGGGACCTAAATCATGGAGAGATAAATTGGGAATCAAGGAATCCCCATGGAGGGGATGAAACGTGGGGAGCAAAATTAGTAGATGTTATAGACAGGAATTTCCTGACACAACATGTGAAGGAAGACACAAGGGAAAGAGGAGGAGATGCACCGAGCCTATTAGACCTGATTTTCACCCAGAACGTAGAAGATATCGAGAATTTAGAGCATGAAATACCTCTAGGGGCCAGTGACCATTGTGTCCTAGTCTTTGACTACATGATGGAATTCAAAATTATGCCCATGGGACAAGAGATCTGGGAAAGGAGAGCTGACTACAGGAAAGGGGACTATATGAGGATAAGGGACTATCTGGGTGAAGTGCAGTGGGAGGAAGAAATTAGAGGAAAAACAGTCCAAGATATGATGGACCTAGTCATACAGAAATGCCAGGAGGCCGAAGAGAGATTTATACCAACGGTAAAGGGAAAAAATAAGAAGGAATATAATAACCCATGGTTTAATAGACAGTGTCAGGAAGCAAAAATGGCCAGCAGGCGGGAGTGGAGGAAGTACAGAAGACAAAGAACAGAGGACAACAGAAGCAGATACAACAGAGCTAGGAACGATTACATTAACATAAGACGAACATCGGAAAGGGACTATGAGAACGATATTGCAATCAAAGCGAAAAAACAACCTAAGTTACTACACAGTCATATAAGAAGAAAAATGTCGGTGAACGACCAAGTGACAAGACTAAGGAAGACAGAGGGGGCATATACTGAAAGTGACAAGGAAATCTGCGAGGCACTGAATGCCAGTTTCCATGGAGTGTTCACTACCGAGCCTGAGCAGCTCCCATTGTTGGAAGGGGTTACCCTAGATGAAAGACTATCAGATATAGAGGTGACAGCAGAGGAGGTAATGAAACAGTTGACAACTCTAGATGCAACTAAAGCAGTTGGACCAGACAAAGTATCACCGTGGATACTAAAAGAAGCAGCACAGGCCCTCAGCGTGCCTCTGGCAATGATCTTTAATGAGTCACTTATGTCAGGAGAATTGCCCAGTTGCTGGAAGAAGGCAAATGTCGTGCCGATCTTCAAGAAAGGAGATAGGGAAGAGGCACTTAACTACAGACCTGTATCACTGACAAGCATCCCCTGTAAAATACTGGAAAGAATAATTAGGCTACGACTGGTTGCACACCTGGAGAACATTAGGTTTGTGAACAAACATCAACATGGGTTCTGGACAGGGAAATCGTGCCTAACAAACCTTCTGGAATTCTATGATAAAATAACGAGGATAAGACAGGACAGAGATGGTTGGGCAGACTGCATATTTCTGGACTGCCAAAAAGCCTTTGATACAGTACCGCACATGAGACTGCTGTTCAAGCTCGAGAGGCAGGCGGGGGTGGGGGGAAAGGTCCTAGAATGGATAAGGAACTACCTAACAGGAAGGAGCCAAAGAGTTACGGTAAGGGGCGAGAAGTCGGACTGGCGAACAGTAACAAGTGGAGTACCACAAGGATCGGTGCTGGGACCAATTCGATTTCTTGTATATGTTAACGACATGTTTACAGGCGTAGAGTCCTACATGTCGATGTTTGCGGATGATGCAAAGTTGATGAGAAGAGTTGTGACAGATGAGGATTGCAGGATCCTCCAAGAGGACCTGAACAGATTGCAGAGATGGTCAGAGAAATGGCTACTAGAATTCAACACGAGCAAATGTAAAGTTATGGAAATGGGACTAGGAGATAGGAGACCAAAGGGACAGTACACAATGAAGGGGAACAGCCTACCTGTAACGACGCGTGAAAGAGACCTGGGGGTGGACGTAACACCTAATCTATCTCCTGAGGCACATATTAATAGGATAACGACAGCAGCGTACTCTACACTGGCAAAAGTTAGAACATCATTCAGAAACCTAAGTAAGGAGGCATTTAGGGCGCTTTACACTGCCTACGTAAGGCCAGTCTTAGAGTATGCCGCCTCATCATGGAGTCCCCATCTGAAGAAGCATATAATGAAACTGGAAAAGGTTCAGAGGTTTGCAACGAGACTCGTCCCAGAGCTACGAGGGATGGGGTATGAAGAGCGCCTGAGGGAACTGTGCCTTACGACACTAGAAAGAAGAAGGGAGAGGGGGGACATGATAGGAACGTATAAGATACTCAGAGGAATTGACAGAGTGGACATAGACGAAATGTTCACACGGAATAGTAACAGAACGAGAGGACATGGATGGAAGCTTGAAACTCAGATGAGTCACAGAGATGTAAGGAAGTTTTCTTTTAGCGTGAGAGTAGTGGGGAAATGGAATGCACTTCAGGAACAGGTTGTGGAAGCAAATACTATTCATAATTTTAAAACCAGGTATGATAGGGAAATGGGACAGGAGTCATTGCTGTAAACAACCGATGCTCGAAAGGCGGGATCCAAGAGTCAATGCTCGATCCTGCAAGCACATATAGGTGAGTATAGGTGAGTACACACACACATCCTTTTAAAAAGACCCCACGGAAGTCACCTGAAGAAAAATGAGGCAATGATTCACTCGAGTGCACAATATCTGAAACATTATAGGAACGAGCGATGAAAAACTCTCACTAATGAGCCCAGCAGACATGTCGTAGCGGAAGGCTCCCCCAGGTACCACACGCACACGCACACACACACACACACGCACTCACCTTTAGCTAAGGTGGGAAGCGCAGCAAGTAAGGTCAGGAGGACCCGAATGCAGTTGGTACTTCGCCTCTTGGTCCCATAGGCATGGTTGATGGGGTAGCCGCCCGTGGCATCCCAGCTATGGTTGGGGGCGTGGGTGGTGGTGACGTAGTGGGCGTGGGAGATGCTACTGGTGCTGCAGGAGGCATGGGAGGTACTGTTCGAGGCATGGGAGGTACCGTTGGAGGTATGGAAGGTGCTGCTGCTGCTGGTGGCGCGAGCTTTGCACCTGTGTGGTGGAGAGGTGTCCTGAAAACTAGGAATTGTGTGGGTCTTGGAGTCCTTCGTTAAGGCGAGGACAACATCCATGCCGCCACAACAGGCAGAGACATCAAAATCAGCGTCTTCAGCGCCATCAACGCTACGCTCGATAACGCATACGCCACAGGGATCACCGTTATGGTTGATATCCCAGCGGTGATCCTGTACTTCACTGCCAGTGCCGGGGGTCTCGGCACTGTCTGCGATGCCGCAAACGTCACTGTAATCAGTGCCACGGGAGAGACTTCCGCTCGGGAGACGTCGCATTGTCACTGCTCTCAACAACGGGGGAGGCCACAGTGTCTCTCCTTCAAGGACGCCGCAAGCGGTCACATCGCTGGAAACTTGAGTTCGAAGCTACAAGCTCCTTCGCAAATCGCATCTCTGTCCATACTCTCAATCGTCACGTCGTTAACTACACTACTTCGAAAGCGTCGTCATCCTCTTAAAGCGATTGTGATTGGCTATCTTTGTGTGTGTATACATACATATGTATCTGTACACATATATATGTATCCTTGACTTTACCCCAGAGGAAAAATTATGAAACAAGTAATCATACGGTTCAAATAATTTCCACTCTTTTTTCTCAGCACTTAAACTCTTAATTTCTCATGATATTTCGTCTGTCTCAAGATTGATGAGTTTTCTCATCGTTCTCATCAAGCGGCGAGTATAGCATTGTCTTCCTCGGCAAGTCACTTTTCTTATATCATCGAATTCCCTCACAAACACACGTCTTTAACACCTATTTGAGAGCCCAGCGAAGTGTATGCGCGCGTCCTTTGGCTTGTCCTTAGGAGAATTACCTTGTTAGTGGATGGTTGAGCTCTTCGTCAGTGGGTGCTTGAGCTCTTAGGCAAGTGGTGCTCAAGATTGAGCTCATGGCCACTTCAGGGTTTTAGTAGTGACTTCGTAGCTTTAGCAGTGACTTCGTAGCTTTAGGATTGAGTTCGTAGCTTTAGGATTGAGTTCGTAGCTTTAGGAGTGACTTCGTAGTTCTAGGAGTGACTTCGTAGCTTTAGAATTGACTTCGGAGCTTCGGGAGTTACTTCGAGGCTTCCTTTTGACCCCACCTGCTCCAGAACCCTGAAATTGAAAAAAAAAATTATAATTTACATAACTGGCGAATAATCTAACGCTCTGGACTATTTTGTACTCTCAGTACTTCTAATCCTGGTACTGCTGCCATACACACTGATGTAAATAATACAGTAATACAAATATCAATACATGTGTATGATTCGTTCAACGCAGGAGAGCATCTCATCCAAGAAGTCATCCAAGGAGAAGTCCTTCAAGAAGAAGTCTTTCAAGGAGAAGTCTTGATACTCGAGCCGCTTCTTGTAATTGAGAAGATTGACTACGAAGAAGAGAGAGGACTTAGACCTTGCCAAATATTATATTGTTAAATTACTTAATTGTGTGTTGATAGTTAACTCTATGGTATTTCCTCTCTTAAAGGCCAGTTGTAACTCGTTTGCCAGAGTGCAAATCTGTGGAATTGTTTGCACTTACAATCAAGTGTATTTACTACTGTACTAAAGAGTGCACTCATCGTAGTGAGTGCATTCATTACATTCACAAATATGTTCAGAGTGCACTTATATTATTCAAGTGACTAACACATACCCTTGCACTCAAGTGAGCCCTCACTTAGGTGAGTGCAACTGGAGAAAGAATGAACGCAAGCAGCTTTATGCTTGCACTCTCACACGCTGTTTTTTTGAGTACAAGTTAGAACAGGTCAGTCGTACGACAACTTCAATTTCTGGAATCCGTTTGATAGCGAGTACGAAAGACTGGTGTTGACTCAAGTGATATCATTTACTCTCATAATTCTGCGATAACGAGCGATATATATTATTATCATTAGTTGTATTATTAATTATTTACGCAATTAATTGCATTGATATTAATATCTATAATTTTCCATTTGCATTCACGACACTAATAATAATAATTAATTATTATTAATAATAATACACAATCACATTGGCGTGAGGTATCAATGAGAAAGTCAGTACGAGGGTTCGAATCTGTACACTCTGGGTACTTTTGGCTTTAAATAACGTTTTAGTAACGGTAAAGTTTCGGGAAGAAAACGTTTTAAAAACAGTAAAGTTTCGTGAAAAAGTCTTAAAAACAGTAAAGTTTCGTGAAAAAAAAGTCTTAAAAACAGTAAAGTTTCGTGAAAAAAGTCTTAAAAACAGTAAAGTTTCGGGAAGAAAACGTCTTAATAACAGTAAAGTTTCGGGGAAAAAAGTCTTAAAAACAGTGAAGTTTCGTGAAAAAAAGTCTTAAAAACAGTAAAGTTTCGTGAAAAAGTCTTAAAAACAGTAAAGTTTCGTGAAAAAGTCTTAAAAACAGTACAGTTTCGGGAAGAAAACGTCTTAATAACAGTAAAGTTTCGTGAAAAAGTCTTAAAAACAGTAAAGTTTCGTGAAAAAAAGTCTTAAAAACAGTAAAGTTTCGTGAAAAAGTCTTAAAAACACTAAAGTTTCGGGAAGAAAAACGTTTTAAGAAGCAACTGTTTCGGAAAGTGCAGCAACGTTTTGGTAAACATCAAAGCTTCGTTAAACATAAAAAAACAAAATCGTTTTCAGGCCCAGAGCGTCGTAATAGTTGGGAGATCGAGCGAGGAACTTGTGTTTGAATGTGTCTAGGAGAGATTATTGGCACCTCCATGTAGGCACTATTGGTCCCGGGAATGACCCAAGTGGAGGTAATGTGGGTGGAGACTATTCCAGCTCCAGTTAATTGATTCCAATCCTTGATAAATGTTCCCATGAGGGGTATCGGGAATATATTTTGGGGGAGAGAGAGAGAGAGAGAGAGAGAGAGAGAGAGAGAGAGAGAGAGAGAGAGAGAGAGAGAGAGAGAGAGAGAGAGAGAGAGAGAGAGAGAGACAGAGACAGAGATAGAGAGAGAGAGAGAGAGAGAGAGAGAGAGAGAGAGAGAGAGAGAGAGAGAGAGAGAGAGAGAGAGAGAGAGAGAGAGAGTAATAGGAAGTGCCCTAACTGGTACAAACGGTATGTTATTTATGCTAACATCAATCGAGCATTTTCACACAGCTTCAGTTCCTAACAAGTTAATAAGGAACAGATCAAAGCGAAACAAGTCGTTGTCAACAACGACTTGTTGACTTCTAATGGTCACGTGTAATTCATCAAAAGGACGGCGAACCACCACCCCACCACTAACGAAGAGGCCAATGCTAAGAATCTTTTCCCTTCCTTTAATACTCTAGAACAGTGACGCACAAGATAGAGGAAAGATTCCTGGAAAATGACACAAACAGGACATGGCTACACGACACCAAGCTCCCTACATGCTACAAGACCAAGGAGATCACCAACTTGCTCACAAAGAACTCTCCTGACGCTAAAGGAAATACCTTAAAAGAGGTTAGTATCGTGAAGGTGATTCCTTGAAGACTGCCAGCCCCAATGCTCTCAATATATCAACCATGATGTTATCTCCTTCAAGTCGCCTGATAATGCACAAACAACATTCAAATATTGTTTCTATACACACACACACACTTAGACTATCATCAAATTATCCTGTACAGCAACTTTGAGAACACATTCACCAAAAGGAGAATAGACATAGCCAATCGGCAGTCTCCGTGGTGTAGTGGTAAGACACTCGCCTGGCGTTCCGCGAGCGCTATGTCATGGGTTCGTATCCTGGCCGGGGAGGATTTACTGGGCGCAATTCCTTAACTGTAGCCTCTGTTTAACGCAACAGTAAAATGTGTACTTGGATGAAAAAACGATTCTTCGCGGCAGGGGATCGTATTCCAGGGACCATAGGATTAAGGACTTGCCCGAAACGCTACGCGTACTAGTGGCTGTACAAGAATGTAACAACTCTTGTATATATCTCAAAGCACTTCACAGTAAGCACACTCTTCGTATTTTCAACAGCCAACTTACCCCTAGGATCATCCTACCATCTTCAAAACCACGCAGTGCTACCAGTTTGAACCACACATATGAAGCTGGTTCACACGTGAACCACACGTGTGAACCACTACCTGTCGAATGGGAATAGGGCAGTAATTATCAAGTTTCCTCGAAAGAGTAACCACATCACCTTTTTCCACACCTGCATGGGACGTATATTACATGTGTTTTTATTCACATGTTCTCTAACTACGAGGGTGCTAAGGTGTAGCTCCGAGGGTGCTAAGGTGTAGCTTCGAGGGTGCTAAGGTGTAGCTCCGAGGGTGCTAAGGTGTAGCCCCGAGGGTGCTAAGGTGTAGCTCCGAGGGTGCTAAGGTGTAGCTCCGAGGTGCTAAGGTGTAGCTCCGAGGGTGCTGAGGTGTAGCTCCGAGGGTGCTAAGGTGTAGCTCCGAGGGTGCTAAGGTGTAGCTCCGAGGGTGCTAAGGTGTAGCTCCGAGGGTGCTAAGGTGTAGCTCCGAGGTGCTAAGGTGTAGCTCCGAGGGTGCTAAGGTGTAGCTCCGAGGTGCTAAGGTGTAGCTCCGAGGGAGCTAAGGTGTAGCTCCGAGGTGCTAAGGTGTAGCTCCGAGGGTGCTAAGGTGTAGCTCCGAGGGTGCTAAGGTGTAGCTCCGAGGGTGCTAAGGTGTAGCTCCGAGGTGCTAAGGTGTAGCTCCGAGGGTGCTAAGGTGTAGCTCCGAGGGTGCTAAGGTGTAGCTCCGAGGGTGCTAAGGTGTAGCTCCGAGGTGCTAAGGTGTAGCTCCGAGGTGCTAAGGTGTAGCTCCGAGGGTGCTAAGGTGTAGCCCCGAGGGTGCTGAGGTGTAGCTCCGAGGGTGCTAAGGTGTAGCTCCGAGGGTGCTAAGGTGTAGCTCCGAGGTGCTAAGGTGTAGCTCCGAGGTGCTAAGGTGTAGCTCCGAGGGTGCTGAGGTGTAGCTCCGAGGTGCTAAGGTGTAGCTCCGAGGTGCTAAGGTGTAGCTCCGAGGGAGCTAAGGTGTAGCTTAGTTAAACGTGTTCTTTTACGCCGTGAGTCATTCTCAGTGAAATTGGAACAATAACTTTTAGAGAACAATTTTTCCCACACCTTCTCAATTAAAGAACTTGAGTAATATTTAAGATTCGTGTTGGACTCACTGCTGTAACACTTTTCATCATATTCCATTATATAAATGTATGTGTGTGTACTCACCTAGTTGTGCTTGCGGGGATTGAGCTCTGGCTCTTTGGTCCCGCCCTAAAGGGACGTTGTGTATTCACCTAGTTGTGTTTGCAGGGGGTGAGCTTTGCTCTTTCAGCCCGCCTCTCAACTGTCAATCAACTGTTTACTAACTACTTTTTTTTCCACACCATACACACACACCCCAGGAAGCAGCCCGTGACAGCTGACTAACTCCAAGGTACCTATTTACTGCTAGGTAACAGGGGCATTCAGGGTCTTTTGCCCATTTGTTTCTGCCTGGTGCGGGAATCGAACCCGCGCCACAGAATTACGAGTCCTGCGCGCTATCCACCAGGCCACCAGGCCCCCTCCTGTATGTGTGTGTGTGTGTGTGTGTGTGTGTGTGTGTGTGTGTGTGTGTGTGTGTGTGTGTGTGTGTGTGTTTCAATACACACAACACAACATTCTAAACACCAACACCATTCTGAGGGATCAGAGGTTCCTGAACCTTTCTCTCCACTCCAACTCAACAAGTTTTCTTCCATCAGAATATCTAGGCTAAGCTGAAGCTCCCGGGCCTATAGAGTTCCTCCTTCCGTATAGTTTGATATAAAAAATCCAACCATCCCCTTCTGCCTAGTTATATTTATATTTAAAACTCCATACTGTTATGGAGTGAGCCTCCACTCCCCCTCCATGTATGAAGTTAGCCTTAGGGACAAATCCACAAGGGCCGTAACGAGGATTCGAACCTGCGTCCGGGAGCATCCCAGACACTGCCTTAATCTCTGTGTGTTAGCCTTAGGGGTTTGAGCACTACAAGGGGCAGGGGAGGGTGTGTCCTGTTGATGCATTGGAAAATACTTAAGCTGCACCAATTCTATGAGCTCCTCACGCTTTAAGGTGGTCGCTATATCACGGTTCTTACACGCTAGGGTGGCCGCTATATCAAGGTGGTTCCCGTTACATGTTGAAATTTGTAATCGATTATATATTAATATTGAATTCTAATGTTGTGAGGTGCTGTACCGTGCAGCTGTATCATGCAGCTGTATCATGCAGCTATACCGTGCAGCTGTACCGTGCAGCTGTACCGTGCAGCTGTACCGTGCAGCTGTACCGTGCAGCTGTACCATGCAGCTGTACCGTGCAGCTGTACCGTGCAGCTGTACCGTGCAGCTGTATCATGCAGCTGTACCGTGCAGCTGTATCATGCAGCTGTACCATGCAGCTGTACCGTGCAGCTGTACCGTACAGCTGTACCGTGCAGCTGTACCGTACAGCTGTACCGTGCAGCTGTACCGCGCAGCTGTACCTCGAGCCAAGGTGAGGCATAAGATACATTCTCCGCTGTATCTCTCAACGACACAGCAACTTTAAGAGGTAGCGATAAGCCTGTTTGGTTAAGGCTGTGTTAAGGCTGTGTGGTTAAGGCTGTGAGTGTGGTTAAGGCTGTTTGGTTAAGGCTGTGAGTGTGGTTAAGGCTGTGTGGTTAAGGCTGTGAGTGTGAGGTGTTTTATTTCTCTTGAAGAATAGCTTTTCGTGTCCAACTGTATTCTCTTGTTCGTGTACCCACCAATGTCATACATTCTCGCCATTTCTTCTCACCTGAGTATTTTGTATGTGGTGATCATATCTTCTCCCTGTGTCGAGGTTAAGTGTCGAGCAGAGAGCCCGGAGGGGAAAGGGGGAAGGTACAAGTACAGTTTCACTGATTACCTGTGACAGGTGCCTGTGACAGGTGCGTCACGATTGCAGGAACAGACTACCACAGAACAACTAATCTAACTTGTTACACACGATGAAAAACAAGCCAACGGAGCTCCATGGGGATCTATTAAGGAATAAACGCATATATATATATCTATAAATGTCTGTGTGTGTGTCTGAGGTTGTAAGCCAGACGTTTAGGGCTAGTTACACTCAATTTTTCATGGTAATTGCAACTGGGTACGTGCACAACATGGGCGGGCCGGGAAATGCGTCAAATACGAGGACTTCCAGCTTCACTAGGACCATCAATGGTGTTCCTAATGGACTCCCTGGCCTTAGTTTATAAACAGAGGTAGATAGGACGAGAGAGATAAGGAGAGAAGATGAGAAGATAAGGGGAGAAGGAGAGGGACGGAGAGAGGCTTCACATAAGCTGATGTTGGATAACAGCTCTTTCTTGCATTTTCACCAGGAGAGAGACGGAGGAGGTGAGAAGGGAGGAAGAGAGAGAAAGAGGGGGGGGGGGGGGTAGACAGCGACAAATGAACAGATATAGATGCAGACAGGTAGAAACGAAGACAGAAAGGTAGAGGGAGAGAGGGAGAGAGGGGGAGAGAGAGAGAGAGAGAGAGAGAGAGAGAGAGAGAGAGAGAGAGAGAGAGAGAGAGAGAGAGAGAGAGAGAGAGAGAGAGAGAGAGAGAGAGAGAGAAAGAGAGAGAAAGAGAGAGAGAGAGAGAGAGAGAGAGAGAGAGAGAGAGAGAGAGAGAGAGAGAGAGAGAGAGAGAGAGAGAGAGAGAGAGAGAGAGAGAGAGAGAGAGAGAGAGAGAGAGAGAGAGAGAGAGAGAGAGAGAGAGAGAGAGAGAGAGAGAGAGAGAGAGAGAGAGAGAGAGAGAGAGAGAGAGGTGGGGACACACACACACACACGTCTGAATACCAAGCAAGACAAATTCTAGTTCATTTCCGAAGGCTGGTTTAAGAGATCTATTTTGCAATTGCTAAATTGTGAGAGAAAACGTGACGTCGAAATTCAACTTAGGGGGAAACGTAACTATTTTCCCCTGACGAAAAAAAAAGGTCTGTGAGTGCAAAAAAAGGCTGTAAAAACAAATAACAAAAGTGACCAAAAAAGCAAGTAACAAAAGTAACCCCAAATGACAGAGTAAAAAGAACAGAAACCCCAGAGCAACAAGAGTATAAGAAGAAAGAAAACGGAGAAAATTTGAAGGAGTCAAAGAATATATAGAGGAAAGGAAAATATATCAATAAATCCCAGCCACAGGTGATAAAGATAGGGAGGTGAGGACGCCACAGTCCGTCTCGAACCATCATCACGGGGTAACTGAGCACCAGAGGGAGGTGGAGCCGGCTTTATAGGGCACGAAGTATGTGGAAAATATGTGAAGATGAAAATAAAACTAAAAACTATATATAAATAAATAAAACTAAAATAAATAAAGAAATAAAGATAGAAAAAGCAAATAATGATGATAAGAAGCAAAAGAAGAAATAGAGAGGGGTAAAACCTTTTGATTTTTTGGCCTAGCCCCCCCCCCCCCGCCCCCCCCTAGCTGTGCTAGGCTAGGTTAGGCTAGGTTGAGTTGGGTTGAATTAGATAGAGGTTAGAAGGTCGATAGTTAGCATTATCTATACCCTATTTCCCCCATCTCTAAGTGCTATTAACGAGGCTCGACACGCAATTGGACGAGCCCTGCAAACAAGCACTCGTCCCTTCTACTCTAAACTACATCTATCTATCTAAACTTCATCTATCTATCTAAACTTCATCTATCTATCTAAACTACATCTATCTATCTAAACTACATCTATCTATCTAAACTACATCTATCTATCTAAACTACATCTATCTATCTAAACTACATCTATCTATCTAAACTACATCTATCTATCTAAACTACATCTATCTATCTAAACTACATCTATCTATCTAAACTACATCTATCTAAACTACATCTATCTATCTAAACTACATCTATCTATCTAAACTACATCTATCTATCTAAACTACATCTATCTATCTAAACTACATCTATCTATCTAAACTACATCTATCTATCTAAACTACATCTATCTATCTAAACTACATCTATCTATCTAAACTACACCTACCTCTGGTACTTGGAGTTCAGTAATATTAGGCAGCCGCGCTCATCTTGACAAAACAATTTTTTGTTTCATGATGTAAGTTTTTGTGATCATAAATTCACGGGTTTAATTCCTCCTTTTGTGTGTAGCTTTAAAAGTTTTTGGTCTGTTGATTAATTATCTGCATTACAGTGTTCAAATGTCAGACGTCCGTGGTGCTCAAAGAGCCCATGGTGCTCTAAGAGCCCAGGGTGCTCTAAGAGCCCATGGTGCTCTAGGAAACTCATATACACTATCTTTTCATGAGGAACAATATCAGATGCCTACTGATAGTCTCGCAAAATGTTGTCTAACCCAACCTATCTCTCCCCATGGATGGTCAAGCCGGGGCATGCATACCCGTTGGTGTCTGCAAACAGGATCTTTGGGTACTCAGGAAATTTTCTATCTCTCTGTCTCTGTCTCTCGCTCTCTCTCGCTCTCTCTCTCTCTCTCTCATGTTCTTAAGAACATAATAAAAAACCTTCAGATTCGAAACTCTTCTTCAAGAAAATAAAAAAAGATCTTCAAAAATCACCTTCAGAATATAATAAAAAATATCTATTCAGAGGCAATAAGAAGACTTATTGCCTCATACGACGTGGTTTCTATTCATATCTATACCAATTTATTCACATACATGTCTAACCTGCGCTTGAAACAATCCAGTGAACTCGTGTCTATATCACGTGACCTGGTAATTTAACCCGATAGCTCAACAACCCTATTTTCAAACCAGTATTTACCCAGGTCTTTCCTAAATCTTATCTTAATATCCAATGCATATCCACTGTGTAAAATAAGCCTTATTCCTAAGTTTTGTCATTAATTTTGTATTTGGAATGGGACGGGGGAAAGGAATGGTGCCCAACTACTTGTTGACAGTCGGGGATTGAACTCCGACCTGCATGAAGCGAGACGTTTGCTCTACCGTCCAGCCCAAAATGATTAACTGAAGAATGAAAATGAAGCCTAACAAGGCCAATTTAAAGCCGACATGCAACATAGACATTAAATGCCGAATTGCTTATAGAAATTAATCTAATTCCTCTTATCCCATATAGTGAGCCATTGATTTATTGCCTGAAGATACCTTCCCATCATGATTCTGAGATTGTCCTCGCGTTAAGACGCGAGGACAATCAATAGATTGATAGAACAATAGACCTCAGACATGCACAATTGTATCAACAATTGCAACATTGTTCTGCTGATATTTGGGAACTCTTTGCACTCTTTGCAACCTGAGTGCATGTTTGCACCCCAGACATGCACTTCAAAACATTCCTTTCTCTTGAAGAATAGTTTTCCGTGTCCAACTGTGTTCTCTGGTTCGTGTACCCACCAATGTCATACATTCTCGCCTTCTGGTTTCCACCTGAGTATTTTGTATGTGGTGATCATATCTTCTCCCCATGTCGAGATTACACAGCACACAGACATTCCTAAAAACAAACAGACATGCACCTTGGCTTCCCGTGCGCTTAAAACAGTCCTGCACCTGCAACCAGGTCTTTGCTAAACGTAGCTAAAGTTTAATCAATAACTTAGCTAGTTGTATTATCCTTTCCCCTCTCTCCCTCCCTCTCTCCTTCTCTCCCCCTCTCCCTCCCTCCCTCCTCGGTTATCGCCTTACCCGATATTTAAACTTCCGATATATATTTTTTGTTATCTGCGACCCCTCTCATTATCCGCCTTTGATCTAACCGGAGAGCTGCTAGTCTGGTTAATTTGCTCTATTTCGTCTTCCCTCACATTATATATATATATAATGTAATATATATATAATTGATATATATATATATATATATCAATAATCTGTTACTAATTGAACTTTCTTTCTATTTTAGTATATAAATCAACACGATGTTAAAAGGGAGAAAGGGAGAGAGAGAGAGAGAGAGAGAGAGAGAGAGAGAGAGAGAGAGAGAGAGAGAGAGAGAGAGAGAGAGAGAGAGAGAGAGAGAGAGAGAGAGAGAGAGAGAGACAGAGAGACAGACAGACAGACACAAAGTGTGCCATACTTAACTGATCCTAGTCTTGTATTACAGACAACAAAGAGAAAGAGTGAGACAGAATGAAATGAAAGAAATGATAAATAAACGAATTAAGGGAACCACTCAAATCCCCAAGAATATGAAAGATCGAAGAACTAGAAGACATAAGAATAAGACATCGAAGTGGCAAGTAAATCAGAGTCCCAATGACAAAATCAAATTTCAGAATTCTAATTCTAACCCGCTGTTAGAACCTCAATGGGACTCCCTTTCTGAACCACTGGATGAATAGGTGGTTTGAAGGAGGTGTAGTTTGTATAGCTACGAGTAGGGTGGTGAAGGTTGAAGGGACAGGAAGACATCTGTTGCCCTGTAAAGTGTAAACAGAGTGTTGGGGAAATCTGAATTTTTTTAAGATTTGTGTCTCTTCCTTAGCCTAAGGTCGCCTCAGGCAGACCACACTCACTCAAGGTGGTATACACACACACACACACACACACACACACACACACACACACACACACACACACACACACACACACACACACACACACACACACACACACACACACACACAAAGGGGCCTCGTAGCCTGGTGGATAGCTCGCAGGACTCGTAATTCTGTGGCGCGGGTTCGATTCCCGCACGAGGCAGAAACAAATGGGCAAAGTTTCTTTCACCCTGAATGCCCCTGTTACCTAGCAGTAAATAGGTACCTGGGAGTTAGTCAGCTGTCACGGGCTGCTTCCTGGTGTGTGTTTGTGTGGTGTTGAAAAAAAAGTAGTTGGTAAACAGTTGATTGACAGTCGAGAGGCGGGCCGAAAGAGCAAAGCTCAACCCCCGCAAACACAACTAGGTGAATACACACGCACACACACACACACACACACACACACACACACACACACACACACACACACACACACACACACACACACACACACACACACACACACACACACACATCTCTCGAGCCGTTCGTCTGATCTCGCTCACGTACCTGTTGGCATCTTCGCTATATGCAAATCTCAGGCAAAGTGGCTTAAGAACTTTATATTGCTCAGAAAATATTGCTTAACCTCAGCAAACACACAACGTAAAAATAACGTTCTGTGTGTTTGTTTGTTACGTTGCTTTCTCGTGTTGCAATTTTGCACGATGTTGTAACATCTTGCCTGTATCGCAGTGGTCTACGTGCTAGGCTCACACCTGAATGACTCGAGGGGGTCAGTCAGTCAGTCCCAGGCCTTCCCCCTTCTATATACCTCATACCTCTGTTCACCTGGCATCTCAATAGGTGACGGGAAGTAACCATGCTGTAAGAACAATCCTGAAAAGGGCATTAGTGTTCTTATAGCAGAACCCCGATAATCTGAACCGCCTGTGGATATTAATATTATATTGGATAAAATATTGATTCTGGACTTTTTTAAAAATGATCTTAATTAACATGACCAAATTCGATGATTTTTAGTGCAAATCGCAAAATGAGATTCCGGCTTAGTTTTATCTTTAAAATACACTTAATGAAAAATCAAGATTAGATTGAAAAAATATTGACTTGGGTCTGTCAGGGATTGGCTGGCGTGGAACAGTGATTGGAAGGGGTGGAACAGGGGGGATTGGAAGGGGTAAAACAGGGATTGGAAGGGATGGAACAGGGATTGGAAGGGGTGGAACAGTGATTGGAAGGGGTGGAACAGGGATTGGAAGTGGTGGAACAGTGATTTGAAGGGGTGGAACAGGGATTGGAAAGGGTGGAACAGGGGGGGTTGGAAGTGGTGGAACAGGGATTGGAAGGGGTGGAACAGTGATTGGAAGGGCTAGAAAAGGGATTGGAAGAGGTGGAACAGGGATTGGAAGGAGCGGAACAGGAGGGTTGGAAGGGGTGGAACAGGGGGGTTGGAAGGGGTGGAACAGGGATTGGAAGGGGTGGAGCAGGGATTGGAAGGGGCAGAAAAGGGATTGGAAGGGGCAGAAAAGGGATTGGAAGGGGTGGAACAGTAGCGGAAGAGCACAAGAGCGCCCCGAAATTGGAAACAGATGATGGCAGTAATTAAGAGGTCGCCAAAGATACGAAAATTACAGAGGATAGGGGAGGAAAACAGAGAGAGAGAGAGAGAGAGAGAGAGAGAGAGAGAGAGAGAGAGAGAGAGAGAGAGAGAGAGAGAGAGAGAGAGAGAGAGAGAGAGAGAGAGAGAGAGAGAGAGAGAGAGAGAGAGAGAGAGAGAGAGAGAGAGAGAGAGAATACAGCAGAACAACACTTAACATTTTCAAGAATTCAGAACAAATGTTCCCCCCATGGATTCCCTAACCCAAGCTTTCTCTGATTTCCCAATGGTATTCTGAGTGACTCTAAACAATACTTTACCATCCATAGCTTCCAGCAGGACATGTGTATATAGTCTGACGAGGTCCTATATACACAGCAGAAAGAGGAGGAAACTGAGAATAGAGTATTTAATGCTGTCTCAATCTTTCTTTCTCTCTGTCTCCCTCTCTCTCTCTCTCTCTCTCTCTCTCTCTCTCTCTCTCTCTCTCTCTCTCTCTCTCTCTCTCTCTCTCTCTCTCTCTCTGTCTCTTCGTGTCGAAAGGAGCTCGTCTTTCTCTTAAAGGTCGATAAAGGTCTCGTTCTGGATGCTGAGACATACAGGTAGAAAGTTCTGTCTGGAAGCACCTCGAGGATTCTACAGAATTCTTCAAGGCTGTATAGGACTCTACTGGACTGTGTAGTAATGCATAGGACTGTGCAGAAGTGAATTGACTTTGAGCAGAGTCCTGGAGGGAGATTCACGTATCTGACCTGCCACAGACCACAACATTCACAAGAGTCGACTTGAGAATGGTCCAGGACGGACCGAAACGTCGTCGTCCCTTCAACTTCTAGTGTGTGGTCTGGTCAACATACTTCAGCCACGTTATTGTGACTCATCGCCTGCATTCACAAGCACCTGAGTATTTACATACTATTTTAAGTTGTAAGTTTTAAATGATTTGGAGGAATTTGTATGGTTAT
>NC_091237.1:15277535-15287535 GCF_040958095.1 Procambarus clarkii | reverse complement strand
CCTCTTTGAAAAACATAGTAACAGCTTAGAGGGGAGATAAGGCGGCGATTAAATTCTTTCTGAATGACGAATATTAAATGAGGAAAGACTGCATTCCATGAGCCATTTTTAGCTCGTGGAATGTTGTGTTCCTGTAATGTTTGTGTTCCTGTAATGTTTGTGTTCCAATGACAACTCTCCGACTCAGACACGGCGCCTCCCACTCTGGTCTGGAAAGCTTCCAGTTTCCAGAATTCAGATACAATCTTTCAAGTATTTTTCAGGTTATATATATTAAGGTATTTTTCTTCCTGCTGGAACTGTAGGTCGAAGGCTTGTAGGCACTCAGAGGTGAAGTGCTTGCCTTGTAGGTGAAGTGCTTGCCTTGTAGTCACTCACAGGTCAAGTGCTTGCCTTGTAGGCACTCAGAGGTGAAGTGCTTGGCTTGTAGGCACTCAGAGGTGAAGTGCTTGGCTTGTAGGCACTCAGAGGTGAAGTGCTTGGCTTGTAGGCACTCAGAGGTGAAGTGCTTGGCTTGTAGGCACTCACAGGTCAAGTGCTTGGCTTGTAGGCACTCACACATCAAGTGCTTAGCTTATTGAGTCAGTTGCAAGGAATTGCAAGATCAGTTACCAAAATTATGACTTTCCACTCAAGGATCCTCACTCAGAATACTGAGCAAAGTTTTGAGTGATACTTAACTCCTTAGTAAATCAACTCTGGGGAAATATAGATCACTGAAATTATATAAACCAATCAATTTCCAAGATGCCAATTAATTTGTGACCGATTTCTTGCAAAAATAACTAAAAACACGACAAATTGTTAAATATAATACAGCTTCAATGTAACAAAATACAAAAAAAATAATACTACATTAGGCTTGGACGAAACTACACACACAATACAGCTGTATTATCAATTCACACCGCTTGATGTATTAGGTCTAAAAGGAGGCCACACTGAAGCTTACTAAATAAATCAGATCAAACGAGAAAACAATAAAATATAATTCATTAAAAAAAATTAA
This sequence comes from Procambarus clarkii, assembly GCF_040958095.1. NCBI lineage: Eukaryota > Metazoa > Arthropoda > Malacostraca > Decapoda > Cambaridae > Procambarus > Procambarus clarkii. The sequence continues at coordinate 15,286,526 of NC_091237.1, read as the reverse complement.
AAAATCATGGTATCTCAGTGGCTCCAAGAGGTCAAGGATGACACAGTTTATCTTTGATGAAAAATATATCTTTAAAATCTTATCTTTAATAAGTACCTCTTGAAGGCTGCTTAAAATTCCTTTCAAGAGCATCTTTAATTTTCCTAAGAATAATTAAACTAGAACTTCATGTTCTTAGGGGTTCTTGAGCTCCTAAGAACATCAAGTTCTTAGGAGGCTAATTTTACGATCATTAAAGCCAAATTCACGAAGCAAATGATATTAATTTCACCTCTGTGATCCGGTGCAGTCAGCCTAGTGAGAGGAGCACCTTTGGTGAGTGATACACTGGAAATTTTATATTAAAATGTTGCTATAGTGGAATTTTGCAATATTAAAATGTTGCTATATTGGAATTTTGCTATATTGGTATTTTGCTATATTAAAATGTTGCTATATTGGTATTTTGCTATATTAAAATGTTGCTATATTGGAATTTTGCTATATTAAAATGTTGCTATATTGGAATTTTGCTATATTAAAATGTTGCTATATTGGAATTTTGCTATATTAAAATGTTGCTATATTGGAATTTTGCTATATTAAAATGTTGCTATATTGGAATTTTGCTATATTAAAATGTTGCTATGTTAGATTTTTTGCTATATTAAAATTTTGCTATGTTCAAATTCTGCTATGTTCAAATTTTGCTATATTAATATTTTGCTATATTAAAATTGTACTATATTAAAATTGTACTATATTAAAATTTTGCTCAATTAAAACTTTGCTATATTAGAATTTTTATATATTAAAATTGTGATATTTAAATTTGTATCTATTTAGTTTTGATGATATTACGAATTTTTATATAATAAACTTTGATACAATTTTGAAAATACACAAAAGTTGTATATGATATTTTGTGGAGAGAAAACTAATTAGTCTTTAATACTTAGAACTTTATTCAGTTTCTTCGTTCATAATGTGGATTATATTAAGTGAAAAATGAAAATTGATGCGACAAAAACTATTGCAATTAAGTTACATTAATAACAAATGCGTTCATAATTCCTTGCTCCACTAATTACTTCCGTGAGTCATTAGCAAGAATAATGATTAAAATTACAATGATAAGCACCACGGCTCTGAGTCTAAAGTAAATTTATATTCATTGTTTTTTATAAATCTCTATCTTTGCATTTTACTTGTTATTTTTAAGCCTCTAATCCTATTTTTGACAGGAGGGTACAGGAGCAGACGACTGCTGACTCCTGTTAGCAGGCTGAGAGCTTTCCCTTCCCATAGCTCATGGTAAGCCTTACCCTACTAGTTTTACACACAGGAGGGTACAGGAGCAGACGACTGCTGACTCCTGTTAGCTGGCTGAGAGCTTTCCCTTCCCATAGCTCAAGGTAAGCCTTACCCTACTAGTTTTACACACAGGTGGGTATAGGAGCAGACGACTGCTGACTCCTGTTAGCTGGCTGAGAACTTTCCCTTCCCCATAGCTCAAGGTAAGCCTTACCTTAACTATAGTTTTCCTTTGAAACAATAACTGCCAAAGTACGAAGTATTTAACCTAGCCAGAGACGTACGAGCCCAAACCACCTACCTAACCTAACCTACCGTAACCAATACATAGAAAACGGGGGATATTTGTGAGCTTCTACTTTTCATGGTATTTTGTAATTGGGAACCACTACGTATATAATGAGACGTAGTAGTTGAGAAGACGGAATAGCTGTTGTCAGTGTCTTCGACCAAGGCAATATTCGGGGTGACTTTTGGGAGCTTTTGCCAAGTCACGAAACTTTGATTTGTATTTTTTGATATGAAGATGAAGGAGATTAGTAGAACAAGGACAGTGTCTTGATGTACAAGATTTTTCACTGAGCTAGGACTTGATCTTGTTTTCTTAACACAAAGCTCCTGTTCAAGTCACTTGGACTGGTCGGTAGAGCAACGGCATCGTCATTTTCCAGGTCGGCGCTCGATCCCCAATGGTCCCAGTAGTTAAATGCCCCTACCTTCACACCATCTTCATATCCTATAGTGCCAATCCATCATATATCACCCCAAGTACCATATAATCATCTTGCCTCGGCACTTTCTCATCACAAGTTGCTCTACACAGTCACTTTTATCAGTGACAAGTGAATATATTCATTAGTGAATATATAAAATATGAACTGGATTTGCAATCAACTAGGAATATAACGATATTAAACGGATTAACGATATCTTTGTTATTTAACGAGCCGGATTTATACCAAGCTGTTTATCAGCCTTTCCAGTTAAATACTTAATTGAGTTGAATTATTTACTTTAGATAATTCCTCGTTTTTTAAGCTGCTAAAAAAGTGGAATCATTTAAATTATTCATAACTCTTTCCGTTTGTCTGTCTCTCTAAAGCTAGATCCTGTAAGCACACATAGGTGAGGACACACACACACACACACACACACACACTAGGGGCCTGGTAGCCTGGTGGATAGTAATTCTGTGGCACAGGTTCGATTCCCGCACCAGGCAGAAACAAATGGGCAAAGTTTGTTTTCACCCTGAATGCCCCTGTTACCTAGCAGTAAATAGGTACCTGGGAGTTAGTCAGCTGTCACGGGCTGCTTCCTGGTGTGTGTGTGTGTGTGTGTGTGTGTGTGTGTGTGTGTGTGTGTGTGTGTGTGTGTGTGTGTACTCACCTAATTGTACTCACCTAATTGTGCTTGCGGGGGTTGAGCTCTGGCTCTTTGGTCCCGCCTCTCAACCGTCAATCAACTGGTGTACAGATTCCTGAGCCTATTGGGCTTTATCATATCTACATTTGAAACTGTGAATGGAGTCAGCCTCCACCACATCACTTCCTAATGCATTCCATTTGCTAACTACTCTGACACTGAAAAAGTTCTTTCTAACGTCTCTGTGGCTCATTTGGGTACTCAGCTTCCACCTGTGTCCCCTTGTTCGCGTCCCACCAGTGTTGAAAAGTTCATCCTTGTTTACCCGGTCGATTCCCCTGAGGATTTTGTAGGTTGTGATCATGTCCCCCCTTACTCTTCTGTCTTCCAGTGTCGTGAGGTGCATTTCCCGCAGCCTTTCCTCATAACTCATGCCTCTTAGTTCTGGGACTAGTCTAGTAGCATACCTTTGGACTTTTTCCAGCTTCGTCTTGTGCTTGACAAGGTACGGGCTCCATGCTGGGGCCGCATACTCCAGGATTGGTCTTACATATGTGGTGTACAAGATTCTGAATGATTCCTTACACAGGTTCCTGAACGCCGTTCTGATGTTAGCCAGCCTCGCATATGCCGCAGACGTTATTCTCTTTATGTGGGCTTCAGGAGACAGGTTTGGTGTGATATCAACTCCTAGATCTTTCTCTCTGTCTGTTTCATTAAGTACTTCATCTCCTATTCTGTATCCTGTGCCTGGCCTCCTGTTTCCACTGCCTAGTTTCATTACTTTGCATTTACTCGGGTTGAACTTCAACAGCCATTTGTTGGACCATTCACTCAGTCTATCCAGGTCATCTTGTAGCCTCCTACTATCATCCTCTGTTTCAATCCTCCTCATAATTTTTGCATCGTCGGCAAACATTGAGAGGAACGAATCTATACCCTCTGGGAGATCATTTACATATACCAGAAACAGTATAGGTCCAAGGACTGACCCCTGCGGGACTCCACTTGTGACGTCTCGCCAATCTGAGACCTCACCCCTCACACAGACTCGTTGTCTCCTGTTGCTTAGGTATTATGTGTGTGTGTGTGTGTGTGTGTGTGTGTGTGTGTGTGTGTGTGTGTGTGTGTGTGTGTGTGTGTGTGTGTGTGTGTGTGTGTGTGTGTGTGTGTGTGTGTGTGTGTGTGTGTGTGTGTGTGTGTGTGTGTGGCGTGGGAAAAAAGTAGTTAGTAAACAGTTGATTGACAGTTGAGAGGCGGGCCGAAAGAGCAAAGCTCAGCCCCCACAAAACACAACTAGGTGAATACACACACACACACATACACACACACACACACACACACACACACACACACACACACACACACACACACACACACACACACACACACAAACGACATCCAGCTCTTGTTGCTGTGTGGCGAAACAATGAGTTTACAGTCACGAGGGGGAGTTTACAGTCACGAGGACGAGTTTACAGTCACGAGGACGAGTTTACAGTCACGAGGACGAGTTTACAGTCACGAGGACGAGTTTACAGTCACGAGGACGAGTTTACAGGCACGAGGACGAGTTTACAGACACAAGGGTGAGTTTACAGTCACGAGGACGAATTTACAGACACAAGGGTGAGTTTACTGTCACGAGGACGAGTTTACAGGCACGAGGACGAGTTTACAGACACAAGGGTGAGTTTACTGTCACGAGGACGAGTTTACAGGCACGAGGACGAGTTTACAGACAAGGGTGAGTTTACAGTCACGAGGACGAATTTACAGACACAAGGGTGAGTTTACAGTCACGAGGACGAGTTTACAGTCACGAGGACGAGTTTACAGTCACGAGAACGAGTTTACAGTCACAAAAGTTTACAATCCCCACAAACATAAAATATTCGATAAATTCGTTAACACAACTGTCTACATTTACGAACGTATAAATATTTATTAATGTCTTTAGGCTAAAACAATATATATATATATATATATTTATTCTGGGAATTTCAGAGGATTTGTTTTTAATACATTGTATAAATAAATATGGCCTTGTATGATCTGGGCTGTATAATCCCGCGTTATACACAGTTCAATACACGACGATATAAAATTCAGTATATATATATTTTTTAATCGGAGTTCCATTTGTTTTATATATTACGGAAGCTAGGTGTTCTTCCTGGTATTATATATATATATATATATATATATATATATATATATATATATATATATATATATATATATATATATATATACATATATATATATGTCGTACCTAGTAGCCAGAACGCACTTTTCAGCCTATTATGCAAGGCCCGATTTGCCTAATAAGCCAAGTTTTCCTGAATTAATATATTTTCTCTAATTTTTTTCTTATGAAATGATAAAGCTACCCATTTCATTATGTACGAGGTCAATTTTTTTTTATTGGAGTTAAAATTAACGTAGATATATGACCAAACCTAACCAACCCTACCTAACCTAACCTAACCTATCTTTATATGTTAGGTTAGGTTAGGTAGCCGAAAAAGTTAGGTTAGGTTAGGTTAGGTAGGTTAGGTTGTCGAAAAAACATTAATTCATGAAAACTTGGCTTATTAGGCAAATGAGGCCTTGCATAGTAGGAAGAGAAGTGCGTTCTGGCTACTAGGTACGACATATATATATATATATATATATATATATATATATATATATATATATATATATATATATATATATATATATATATATATATATATATATATATGTATATGACTGAAAACTCACACCCCAGAAGTGACTCGAACCCATACTCCCAGGAGCAACGCAACTGGTATCTACAGGACGCCTTAATCCGCTTGTGAGTTATTATCACAATAATAACAGTGAAAACAACGAAATTAATAATAATGTAGAAAATATTACAAATAATAACATTGCTTTTTCAAAGAAATCGCAGTGGCATGGGTAGGCCTACGGGCCGCTCCAAGCAACAGCCTGGTGGACCAAACTCTCACAAGTCAAGCCTGGCCTCGGGCCGGGCTTGGGGAGTAGAAGAACTCCCAGAACCCCATCAAGCAGGTATCAACCAGTATCTGTGTCTTGGTGGTGTTCTGGGAGTAGTTCTACTCCCCAAGCCTGGCCTCGGGCCGGGCTTGGGGAGTAGAAGAACTCGCAGAACCCCATCAACCAGGTATCAACCAGGTATTTGGACAAAAGCTAATTAACCTGAAAAGCTACTAAAGACACTATGAAGATAAGGAGGCTTTCTACTGCTCCCTCACAGCAAGAATTTGACCCGATATTGAGAGCTGTGTTCCGAAGGAGTGATTTATAGCTTGAGAACATCACTATCCTGGTGAGAAACCACTAGGGGACTGGTCTAGACTGTCCCAATCAATTCAGTAGCATTTCAGGGTGATTGGCTTTTGTCCAATCGTGACCCAGTGGGTTATTAAGGCTTCTGGGGATCACTAGAAAGCTGGGTTCGAGTCACCTCATTGGCCAAAAATAATGTTGATAATAATATTTTAATATTAAATTATTTTCCATAAAACATAAGTGATCGTCAGACCATGAGGCAGTGTGAGATGATTACAACTGTTGATATCATATTGTTGATATCATTATGTTGTGCTATGTTGGGGGGGGGGTGTTATGTTGGGGGGGTGGTGGGATGGGGTGGGGAGGATATGTTGGAGAGGGGGGTGTTATGTTGGAAAGGGGGGTGATTAGGGGGGTATTTTCGGGGGAGTAGGGGTAATGTTGGGGGGTGTTATAAAAGTGGCGTGTGCGCGCGCGTGCGTGCTTGAGTGCGCTTGAAACTCACCTAAACATACTTACATGATGGAGCGTCCGATTTTCTCTCGTTTACTGTAATATATTTGCATTTAAATCCGTATATCCTGAATTTCTCAACCAGTTCATACTCTAATCCTTTTCATATATTCACGACTCTTAAACTGGGTAACTTGTTTCGTATATATCTGACTTTATATATGTGACACCAGCCTCTAATTACACCCCCTCCTCTTGTTCTAAAGTTATTCAATTTGAACACTGCATTGCTGTTGAGTTAATTGATCCGTTACCCCATAAGAATCTCGCATGTCGTTGTCATTTCCTCTCGCAAGACATTCACATCATAAATGAGCATTTTTACATATCTTTGAACGTTATTTAACGTTACCTAATCTCAGGAGACGTCAATATTGCGGTGCTTTTAATCTCAATCTTCCTTCGGAATTTTAACATTGTTTCTGATAGCGCCAAATCTGTCTGTCTGTCTGTCTGTCTGTCTGTCTGTCTGTCTGTCTGTCTGTCTGTCTGTCTCTCTCTCTCTCTCTCTCTCTCTCTCTCTCTCTCTCTCTCTCTCTCTCTCTCTCTCTCTCTCTCTCTCTCTCTCTCTCTCTCTCTCTCTCTCTCTCTCACTCACTCACTCTCTCTCACGTTTTTTCACTTCCCAAAGCGGCTCGTTAGGCAGAAAATACCATTCAAGAGAGAGCACAAATTGGTCGTTCAAACGCATCAGAGGTCACGGCTGTAATTGCTACTGTAATTGACGAGGGTGTTCAGGCGGTGGGACATTAGCTGGGACGGAAGAGGTGGGACAGGAGGGCTGCGGGAGTAAGGGTGGAACGGGGGTGAGGGATAAGTCCATAGGGAGAGGTGGGACGGACTCGGGAGTGATAGAATGAGAGAGGGGGGATGAAGGAGATGGGAAGGGGGGTGGGACTCGGTGCCAGAGAGAGAGGACAGACGGAAGAGGTGGAATATGGGAGAGAAGAAGAAAGAGAGAAAGGAAAATGGCTCGATAACGTCAGTAAGAAGCAAGATGGAGCGAAAGGCTGATAAAGATAGGAATGTGTAAGCCATTCAGAAGCAAGGGAGGGAGAGAAGGTAGGAGGAAAGGGAAGGAGGGATGGAGAGAGAAAGAGAAGTCGCAAGAGAGAGAGAGAGAGAGAGGTGGGGTGGATAGGAGAGAAGGTAGAGAGAACATGGCGGGACTTTATTTAAACGATAAACATCGCGGAATTTCGTAATATAAACTGGAATCTAATTTAAAGTCACATCCTCTGACATTTTATATATCCAGGACGATTTTGGATATATAATTTACGGTACCACAATAACAACATTAATTTGAGAAGAAAGAACGGAACCTGGAGGCTCTATAGAGAGCACCACACACTTAGTCTATCTCATATCCTTTAGTCAGGCCTCGACTAATCTTCAAGCAATCGGGAAGCAACTAGAGACGAGATCATTGTATCAGATCAAAGAAAGAAATATGCAAAGAGAAATCAAGAAGAGGAACAGGAAGAAGAAGAAGAGAAAGATAATAAACGAGAGAGAGAGAGAGAGAGAGAGAGAGAGAGAGAGAGAGAGAGTCAGCATCTTCAACATCATTGAAAAGGAAAACCATCTCAATATTTTCAGCTCTCAAGCACTGGTCCTTCTTAAAATGGGAACCTGGAGCTCTTATGAGACGTGAGGAGACGCCGAGCGATGCTGCCTCTAGTGAGACCGAGCGATGCTGCCTCTGGTGAGACCGAGCGATGCTGCCTCTGGTGAGACCGAGCGATGCTGCCTCTGGTGAGACCGAGCGATGCTGCCTCTGGGGAGACCGAACGATGCTGCCTCTGGTGAGACCGAGCGATGCTGCCTCTGGTGAGACCGAGCGATGCTGCCTCTGGTGAGACCGAGCGATGCTGCCTCTCTGGTGAGACTGTATCTCCAACGTCAGAAGTTCCAAAGCTCAAATATTCATGGTGAAATTGACCCAGGGAGCAAGAGTTCCAGGAAGCAAGAGTTTCAGAGAGCCAGAGTTCCAGGGAGCCAGAGTTCCAGGGAGCCAGAGTTCCAGAGAGCAAGAGTTCCAGGGAGCCAGAGTTCCAGTTAGCAAGAGTTCCAGGAAGCAAGAACTGCCAGAAAATGAGAGGGCGAGTAACAAGAGCCTTTCAGACAAGAGATGTCAGACCAATAGGAGTAATTTTAAAATTATTAATCCTATTTAGTGTGGTATATCGCTGCGCTTTAACAAACCTATATAAAGCAGGAGAATATAAATCTATTTCATAAACCATCTAAATTATTGGGACCGCTTAAAAGCCCTCAAATTGCATTCTCGGGAGAGAGAGAGAGAGAGAGAGAGAGAGAGAGAGAGAGAGAGAGAGAGAGAGAGAGAGAGAGAGAGAGAGAGAGAGAGAGAGAGAGAGAGAGAGAGACAGACAGAGACAGAGAGACAGAGAGACAGAGACAGAGATACAGGGACAGGGAGAGAGAGAGAGAGAGAGAGAGAGAGAGAGAGAGAGAGAGAGAGAGAGAGAGAGAGAGAGAGAGAGAGAGAGA